>NW_024096647.1:1650000-1919176 GCF_016545835.1 Crotalus tigris | reverse complement strand
CAATATCTAGTGCAGACCTTGTTAACCCGGCGACGTCCGAGCCGGTATGGCATTCTGCAATCTACGTCTCACCATATTTTTTATGGGAGAGACACTCTTTGTCTGACTCCTCTGATGAGACCTGTCCAGTATGGTTGAACCTCTGGCATAGCTCTCATCTTCCTCAGAGTACACAAGCCCCACAACCACGTCAAGGTAGTGCCTCACTGGGGGAATTATAATAATAATAATTATAATAATAATAATAATATTATAATAATAATATTATAATAATATTATTATTATTATTATTATTATTATTATTATTATTATTTAGCAGATGTGCTACATATGTACAAGTAGCACAGAGGCCTTCCTGATTCTTGGGGTTCTTGTGTGTATGTCTCTGCATGTATTAGTGTGCCTTTGAGTTAGTATTGATTCCTGGCAACTGTGTGTACGAGTTCCTGCAGTTTTCTTGGCAAATGTTTGGAAGTGGTTTGCCATTCCCTCCTTCTTAGGACTGAGGGAGAATAACTGGTCCAAAGTCAATCAGCTTTGTGCCTAAGGTGGGACTAGAACACATGGACTCCTAATGTCTAGTTTGATGGCATAACCTGCATATCAAATTGCCTCTCTTTCGGCTCTCTGCAGTCCCAATAGTTGAACTATGTTTATGATGGCGGTGACCCAATGCCTATTTCCCACCTAACTATCATTTGACTACGAGAGGTTATCCAATGGTTTTGGAATTTATGCCCAGACTTGATGACATCACATGGGCAAGGGCTGGTTTTCATGCCGTTGTAGCCTTCTATGAGAAATCTGGATCAAATATTCAGAGCTGTAATAGGTCTTTTGTATCCAGCAAACTTTATTTTGTTCTTATTCATAACAAGGGTCTCCAAACTTGGGCAATTTTAAGACTTGTGAACCAACTCCCAGAATTCCCCAGCCAGCTATGGGAGATCTTGGGAGTTGAAGTCCACATGTCTTAAAGTTCAGGACTAAAGACTAAATGCAGAAATCTGCTAGTAGATAATAACCAAACTATTTTTGATATGGTAAACAACAAGTGGAAGATACTATGTGATATCAGGCAAAGTGGTAAGTTTACAAAGTGCACTATAAATTCTAAGTCTTATGAGACTTATTTCTTAAAAAATGCATAAAGGATTATGCTGTAAGCCTTCAGTTCTACCAGTTTTCTGGACTGGCAAAGCAACCTTGCTCACCCATCCTCAGAAGAAAGAGTTCTTTTACAAAGATTGTTGGCAAAAATCCTTGAACCTCTTTAATCCAGTGCCAGCTGGACTCAATTTAAATTTTACACTAATATTATACATTGCATAAAATGTGGATGTCCTCATCCCTGTCTTGCTTTACCTAATGTTGGGTTACTCAAGCAGAATTGGACAGTCATGCAAGTCTTTTTTTCAACTGAACTCACAAGACAGACAAGCAAGACAGTCCTCTACATCCCAGTTCAGAGCTATCTGCCCTTTTTTTTTTTGCAAACAATCATATAAATCAGATGAAAGAAGCAAGGTAAACTACAAAATCAACTATAACAATTGCAACCACTTCTACATAGGACAAACATCATGTCAACTAAAAACTAGGATCCACAAACACTGGCTAGCAGTCAATTGCTATAATCCTAATCGCTACCCACACTGACACCAAACAACACCAGCAACACTGAAATCATTGGCCACACTACCACCCGCCACACTCGTTAGTTCATTGAAGCCTGGCACTCAATAAGCAATTCCATCAACAGACACATTGATCTACAACCAGCATATGAACCCCTCAGAATCCAAATCAATCAAACAGCCATCCGGAGACAGCACCAACCCTCAAGCCCCGCCCTCCAGCAGTTCACCTTCCAATAACCCTGGTCTGATATAATCTCCCCATCACCAGCCTCCCACTGATGACTCATTCCTGACCCACTGATAATTCACACCCTCCAGCAACCCTGACCAGAAGTACCTCCCCATCACAGGCCCCTCTCTGATGACTCACACCTGGCCCATCACAAGACCCTCACTTGACACTCCCACACCTGAAGCCCTTATAAAAAGTAAAACACCGAGAAGAAGAAATTCACTAAACAACACTGAAGATGTTACCTAGCCTGGTAATGAAACATTCTGAAACTAACCCTCCTCCTCCTCCCCCCCCCTTCAGAAAAGGAAGATGGATTAGAGCAGTGGTTCTCAACCTGTGGGTCGGGACCCCATTTGGGGTCGAACGACCATTTCATGGGGGTCGCCAAACAACGCAGTCCGCCATTTTTTTCCCCTTTTCCTTAGCTGTGCTACTCCCTTTTATTCTATTGGCTTTTGAAAGCTAATACAATAGACTCTCTTGAATAGAATTCTATTGTCTCTGCCCTGCTGAGCCCACCAAAAGTCCCATTCTGCAAACGGTGCTGCACCAGTTGAGTAGTCCTCGACTTACGACCGGTTGAGTAGTCCTCGATTTACGACCGGTTGGGGGGTCGTGGCATTAAAAAAGTTGAGAACCACTGGACTAGAGGGAGGGGGTGTATAATGAGGTCTAAGAAAGGGGGTTAAAGAGTACCGGTGATGCTACACATTAAACTATCATCGAAAATGTAGGTTGAGAGAAAGTACAGGATACAAACCAATAAACTGAGTACTGAGTACATAATACTGTAATCAAAATTCTCCAACAATATGTCAGTAGAATCTTTGGTCAACAATGTGTATATGTATATATCTGTGGCTTGCCTTACAGCAGACATATCACACTCACGACATCATGTGATGTTGTGCAACGTATCGGGACTGTTTGCCATTGCAAACAGGGGTTTGCGCAGTTTCCATGTGACACATCCGGCCTATGGGCCGGCAGTTTGACACTCCTGCGTTACAGTTCTCCTGAATTTAGTTATGAAACTGGTTATAAAATAAATCCTTTATCATATTTGTTGCTAGCCTTTCAGATTCCAGAAAACTGTTGGCATAGATTCATGCTTGTCTGATGTTATGTGTAAAGTGAAAAGTGAAAAGTGATCAGCAACCAGAAGCATTCTTGTAAATCTAATTTCACGAGTGGCTTCCAACTTTGCCCATTTCCACTTAAATCACTGTTCTAAGACTATTGGAACCAACTGCATAATAATGAGGAAGTCGCAGTACATTCAAGTTTGAAAACGGAAGGTGGTACTGTCAGAAAAATGACAAAGGGAATCCACAATTCAAGAAACAAACAAAACAAAGTAGTTATATTTAATTTAGCATTTGCAATCATACTTGAACACTGAGAATTTTAAAAAGCTTCCAAGATAAGTACAGTTTTGCCCCTATCAGAAGAATTGTAGCCAACAACATTCATAATGGAAACTGAAATGAAATAAAAAGCCAACTCTGTCTAGATTGATGCCCAGCCAAGGACACATCAGTGTGGGCAGCCTGTTAATGAAAATAGCAGATCTTGCATAGAGATTTAATTTTATCACAGTTACTACACTATAAAATAAACTATGAAAATAGTGTCCAACATATTTAATAGGATCTCTTGCATCATCAAAAAATCAAATTGGGACAGAAAAGGAGCTTGTTATCTGCACTCATTCATCTGTGGTATTTATTTCAATAACCACATTCAATATTATGTATGTGTGCTGTGTAACACAAGTTGAAAATCTTCAAAAGTTGCAGACCTTGTACAGTATTTGGCTACTGAATTCATCTCTCAATATGATTCCTAATTTATCACACACAATGACAAATTCTTATGTAGGATTAAGACTAAAGCAATTCATTTTCCAATTGTATATGTTTGGGAACATCCAAAATATTTTACTACAACTATAAGGCATAGAGTAATTTTCTCCCATCTAGCGTCCTCCATAAAAGTTAGTCAACAAATCCCAACATTTTCCAACACAGTGCAGAAATTCATACTGGGGAAGGTTGCACTACAGACTGCTTAAAAAAAAAAGCTTAATGATGTTCTTTCTCTGGGATAGTTCATCAGATTCAGTTCATTCTAAATACAAAATCAAAAATATTCATCTAAAAAGAATTAATCAGGTGCCCAGATCGAAGTGAAATCCCTTCAAAGTGGAATACCTGAATTTCAACTCTCCTGAAGCTACATTATCAGCCAATAGTTAGGTAGTCCTAACTATTCATTTAGTGACTGAAGTTACATTGGCATTGAAAAAAGTGACTTATGACCAGTCCTCACACCTATGGCTATCACAACATTGATTTCTGACAAGCAAAATCAATGGGCCAGAAGTGCTTAATGATCATGTGATTCATTTAACAACGGCAATGATGCATCTAACAATCATTTTCCATCTATCGATTTGCTTGGTAACAGGTTACAGATTATAGGGCTGTGTGAGGTAAAGTGGAAGGAAATACCCCTCATGACCCCTCTCACAAGTACCCTCCCTCTTCTCTTATGATCTGTCAATCAGGTTATTTCTGAACCAGGAACTATCACTCTTTTGTAAGAAGAATTTAAAATAGTCCTGCTGACAAATGACAGTCATGAAGGAAAACTGAAGAATGAGGCAATGAATAGGCAGGCAAGCATTGCTTCAAGGGAATCATATTACTGATAACAAATCAAGAAGGAATCCAGTTCTGGACTTTCAGTTTTGCATCGCAGTGGCATAGCCAAGCAATAGCGGGGCTGATTTCTTCCTGCCAGGGGATCCTAAATGGGTCTAAAGTCACCCCGGAGAGGTGATGAAGAAGGAGCCCCCCCCGTCAATCAGGGAAAGATGGCAGTCGATTTGTTTGATCTGGAGGAAGCCCTCCAAACTGACAGGAGAAAGGTTAGCTGCACTCTGGTGACTAGCCCAAGCTACTGGCATCCGAAGCCCAAAAGCACTAACTAAGAACAACTGTGAACAGCGTGTTTGGAACTGGGTGAGAATATCAATCATCTCTTCTCTATCTTGCAACTGATTTCCTGGAAAAGATCCACAAGAAGCAAAAAAATCCTCCAAAAGTGAGAAGGAGGGGGTTTATAACCCCACCCTTCCATAGATGGAAGTGGCAATTTAATTTTTATGGAAGACAGAAATACATTGAAATGGATTTACATAAAACTATAATCTGGATAAATCTGAAAAGTATGGAAATTGTTAATATTTTCCATTTGAAAGAGTATTGATAAAATTACAAGAAAATAATTTTCCGTTTTAAAAGTTGAAAAATACATAGTTACTGACATCTAGTGGTAGATCAGAGTATAGAACTACAGTTGCCTTGGCTCAGAAACTGGCAAGATGCTCAGAAACAGAGAACAACTTATTCCTTTGATCCTCAGTGACTCTTAGCTAAATAGAGAACAGCTGGGAACAGAGGAAAGAAAATACACTGGGCTATTTACTGCAGAATGAGAACTACAATTGTTATTAAAAACTGCTGACCTTCTTGGATTATAAACACTTACTGAGCTGTGATCTTTAAGCTCAAGAATTGTTTGCAGAGAAAGAAAAATCTTGACTTTTTTTCTGTTCTTCTAGAGGGGAAACTACTGAATTGTTCTTAATTGGTTGAACATTTTGGACTGTAGTTTTGGCTGATTGATAATTGTAGGACTCCTGAGCAGAAGAACCATTATAAAATATTGCTGTTAGTGGTGGATTGACAATTGGAAATGCATTGGACTATAAAGACCATACATAAAGATAACAACTATATAAGACTTTGTTGTTTGGAACTTAAGACTGGTTGGTTTCATGAAAATGGAGGTTGCATACCTAACTAAAATTGGTAGGAAACCACACTCAATATTCTCTTCCAAAATCCCCAGTCTGGACCATCAGAGATCTGCAGGAGTAATACCTCAAGACAAGACAAATATCTTCCAGGAAATGCATGCTATGTTGCAACTAATTCAAATGACAATTGTTTCAAATCATAATGAGATTAAAAATAATTTAGATGATATAAATGAGCACATCCTTGACAATAAAAAAAACTCTCAGAAAACGATGACGAAGAATGAACAAATAAATCAGATAATAGAACACAAAGTAGAGGAAAGTGACCCAAAGATGGAGGTTATAGCTTAATACAGAAAAAGAAAAACTGCAAGATTCTGCTATAATATTTGAAATGAAAAAGGCATTTTATTTTTCAGGACTTCAAAACAAACCTGAGGATAAGAAAGAAGATCCGATAAAATGGATTATAGAGCTGTCAGGAGAACCACTAGAGTTTGGGAGACAAAAAATGAAAAGACAAATTGAGGGAGAAGGAAAGTGGAAGCTTCTTAAGGAATATAAATGGGCAAAACTCCCCCGAAAAAGCACGTCACTCAATCTTTCTTTCCCATTCTTAGCAACATTCATAAAAATACAGGAAGAATCCCCTGGCAAGCTAAACACACTGACTCAGAAAGTTGTTTGGCAAAAGAAGAAGATGAGAGCTAGATTTAAGAGACTAGATGATTTGACTTACCAGATGGAGTACTATATGACTAAACACTTGTTTGAATATGGTTAAAAGAATAGTTACATTTTGGATATGAATGGATCCTATACTAAGAGAGATGTAATTTATAAGTAGTATAGTATTTTTTATGATATGAGAAATGTAAAAATATTGGGATAGCTTAAGTGAATGAAATGTTTTGGATATTTAAATGTAATCAATTTTGAGAAAATCATAAGTGATAAAAAATGTTTTGAATACTGAGGGGAAATTAAGCTTAAATAAGAATTCTGAAAACAGGACCTATAGTGATTTAATAAGATGATTTTTTCAAATGCAACTGTAACATAAGCTGATTAGAAAAGACGCTATATACTGATGTTATTATTATTTGTATAAATACTAGAAAAATATTTATATTCAATTTTGTATGTATCGAAAGTACTAAGAATTATATTTGCTCAATGTTGGTAAAAGGAGAATACTATTGGAAGAAGAAAAGTTCAAGGAAATGTATTTCTACTTAGCATGTTGATTATGAAATCATAGCAATTAATTATTATTGATTGTTGTTCGATATATTAACCCAGACAACACATTGTTTACCAAGCACTAATGACTGTTATTGCAAAAAATCAATAAAATATATTTTAAAAAAGAAGGAATCCAGTTCTGATATTGTGGAGGATAATATTTAGTGCCACCAAAGATAAAATGGTAAACTCCACTCCCCAAATTCCCGAAAATAGTAACAAGACTTGCCACATAATGGCATAAACAGCAGAAACCTGCTGTTTTCGGCTGTTTATGATGACAATGATGACAGAACTAACAAAGTGCAGTTGGTAGTATCCAGATGTCTATCTTTATTTAACTCAGTCTTCAGTTTATTTCAGAACTAATGTTATTTCTGTTTTTAAAAACAGCTTTCAAAAGAGGACAACACCTGCTTTTCAAAACAGGTCTAGCATTTCCCTCCCCCCCCAAAGAGCACTAAAACTCTATTTATGAGAAGCCCACAGAAGACCGGACAAGTGCTATGGAAAGTGTTGGTCAGGCATTACAGGCGAATGTCTCTGTGGAGGCCAAGCATCCTTTCTTGCCAACAACCACAATGTTGATGAAGTGTTTTAAACTCCTATCCATGGTTGGAGGGGAAAAAATGGAAAACACTATTGAAAACTATGGATGAGTTTAAATTGCCTCTATGGGCTGGGGATAAAAGAAAGCAACATTCTGGGGACATGACAAAAGGCATTAGAGCAGTGGTTCTCAACCTTTTTAATGCTGCGACCCCCAACCGGTTGTAAGTCGAGGACTACTCAACCGGTCGTAAGTCGAGGACTACTCAACTGGTGCAGTACCATTTGCAGAATGGGACTTTTGGCGGGCTCAGCAGGGCAGAGACAGCCTGGACAATTGCTATTGGCTTTTGAAAGCCAATAGAATTAGACTCTATTCAAGAGAGTCTATTCTATTGGCTTTCAAAAGCCAATAGAATAAAAGGGAGTAGCACAGCTAAGGAAAAGGGGAAAAAATGGTGGACTGCGTTGTTTGGCGACCCCCGTGAAATGGCTGTTCGACTCCAAATGGGGTCCCGACCCACAGGTTGAGAACCACTGCATTAGAAGAATGTAGGGAAAAGTCCTAAGTCAGTTTAGGTACATTTCTTTCCAACTATCTCTATAATGACAACGCCAGATTGGAGAAGAGTGAGAGAAGTATACCATAGTGCTATCCTTGGAACCCTTGCTGAATACATTTTCTAGGTCTCTCTTATAGGTGTATGTACCGTAAATGCCGGCGTATAAGACGACTTCCGCGAGCGCTGAAATCGGCGCCAAAGACGGGGGTCGTCTTATACGCCAAGTCGTCTTATACGCCGGAAATACTGGTAGTTTCCGGTGTATAAGACGACGTTCTAGGAATGCGGCCCGGCTATAAAGATGGGGGTCGTCTTATACGCCGGGTCGCCTAATATGCCGGCATATACGGTACTGAAATTATATGTTGAAAGGTTGCTCCAGTACACCGAAGTCTTAGTTCTCTCTCTTAGGTGTAAGGATTTTGCAAGAAGATTGGTGGAGTTTCTAGCACCATGGAGCATTATCGATTGGGAGCTTACTTCGAAAATGCTAAATAAGAAGTCCTTTTCCCTCCATGTACTCCATCTTTTCCCTTGCCTTTTCTATATATTAATCGTAAACCATTGAGTTGGAAGAAAAGAGGGAAAAAAAACCTTTTCTCCTTCGGTTTATTTTCAGAACTACTTCAACTTCCTTGCACTTATCAGTAAAGGAAGGAAGGAAGAAAACCATCCCCCTGTGCAAATTTAAAGACTTGTGTTCCTGAAAACAGAACATATATTTATGTCTCCTGAGAGGGTTCAGGATTTTTAGTCAGATTTATCTCAGCACTTCTTTTTAATTACAACGATCTGACCTGAGGGCTAGATAGAAATTTATGTTGTTCCTCGACGTCCCACAGGTGCTTTCTTTAAAAAAAATAAAACCCCAAACAAACAACAACTGGCCTTTCTTGTTTTGCTAGAAGAAAATTTGTTTCTCATCCAAGAAGCTTCTTCAGTTCTGACTGAATGGTGGAAAATGGAAGGATTTATATATCAGGCAGAAAGAGGGCTAGTGACCATATGACTGCAAGGAATATAAATCCTTCCATGTTGTGCCATTCATTCAGAAGTAAGAAGTTTCTTGGATGAGAAGCAGAACATCTTCTAGCACAGCGGTTCTCAACCTATGGGTCACGACCCCATTTGGGGTCGATCGACCATTTTTTGGGGGTCGCCAAAGGTGGCGATCCGCCATTTTCTCCCCTCCGGGGGCGGTGCCACGCATGCGCACTGCGCATGGGGGCGCCGCCGCGCAGGCGCACCGCGCATGCGCATAACGTTTGTGTGACAGGGGTCGCCGTCACACAAACGTTGAGAACCGCTGTTCTAGGAAAATGAGAAAGTCCGGTTGCCTTTTGAAAAAAAGCACCTTTGGGACAACCATAACCTGGACCAGGGGTAGGCAACCTTGGCTCTTTTATGACTCGTGGACTTCAACTCCCAGAATTCCTGATCCAGCATGGCTCAGCTTGGAAACCTTTCCCTTTCCCCTCAGCATGGCTGGAATGAGGAATTCTGGGAGTTTATTTATTTTATTTATTTATTTTTAAAATTTATAAGCTGCCCCACTCCCGAAGGACTCTGGACGGCTAACAATAAAAAAACACATAAAACATAACAAAACAACAGTACAAAGACAATCATCCAGGGGTTAGGTTTTTTAAACCCGAGGCCTGCCGGAAAAGCCAGGTCTTAAGTAGCTTACGGAAGACCAACAGGGTGGGAGCGGTCCTAATCTCCGGGGGGAGCTGATTCCAAAGCGTGGGCGCCATCACAGAGAAGGCCCTCCTCTGCGGCCCCGCCAAATGGCACTGCTTGGCCGACGGGGCCTGAAGGAGGCCCAGCCTGTGGGATCTAACCGGACGTAGGGAACTATGAGGTAGTAGGCGGTCTCGCAAACAGCCTGGCCCTGAGCCATATAGGGCTTTAAAGGTAGTGACCAACACCTTGAATTGGACCCGGAGACCAATAGGCAACCAGTGCAGCTCACGGAGGATAGGTGTAACGTGGGTGTATCGAGGAGCACCCACTATCACTCGCGCGGCTGCATTCTGGACCAACTGTAGTCTCCGAATACTTGAGTTGAAGTCCACAAGTCATAAAAGAGCCAAGGTGGCCTATTCCTGACCTGGACGATTGAGAATCTCCATAGATGTTGTCCCTCAGTATATTTGTCTTAAATGTAACTGGCTGATCCTCTCAGAAAGATATACTGTAACTGGAAATCTCATCCAATTCTGTCAAAAATAAAAATTAAAAAGTGCCCAATTGTTAAATGTAAAAGCCAATTTGGTATAGTGGTTAAGGCACGTTAGAAACCAGCCTGTGAGTTCTAATCTTTAGGCACAAAGGCACAAAACCAGGTGGGTGGCTATGAGGGTCACTCCCTCTCTTTCCACACTAGGAAGGGGGCAATGGCAAACCACTTCCAAAATCTTGCCAAGAAAACTGTGGGGACATGGCCAGGCAGTTGATAGGAATCAACACTGACTTGAAGGCACCTCCTGCAAAAACTAAATATCTTTAAAACAAAAAACAAAAAAATGACAGGGTATGTCTTTTATTAGGCCTACTTTGCCTGCCAACTTTATCTGATTCTATAAAAAAAGTACAAATGTTTTGGGGTTTTCTTTTTTCTTTTTTGCAGTTTTAGTAAGGCACAGCAGATATTTGGATTTCTGAACTAATGTTCAGATTTAATTCCTAAGTGGAATTACACAGCCTCCAAATTGATCTGAGGTGAATTAAGATTCATGTGACATCACAGTGTAGTAAACAGGATGAAATTGCATTTCCAAAATGTTCAGATACTGAAAGAGATAAAAGAGAGAAGCTGGTTTGTCAATCCATTTAGTGGAGAAAACAAATCCAGTGAATTTGGACAGCAAACCAGATCAATGAATCAAGTTATGGTGTAGATCCTATTTTATTTTATGGGCTGGGATCTGGTTGTGTGAATTCATTCTGACCCAAGGATTTCTATGAAGTTTGGGTGGAGAGAACAGATGACCAAAATAAACCTTTTCTGAAAACAATTTACTCCTTATTCCCCCTTTTTGTCTGATCTTGATAAATATAATAAATATTTAGAATTCTGTCTTTTAAAAAAAATCATTGTGTGGATGGAAATACAAAAACAGGAGAAAAAAAATCAAGAAAAAAAATTACACTTAGATTTTTTAAAACATAGTTAAGAAAAAGACTTTGTACTTATACAATCCCCCTTTTCATTCTGATTCTATCCTCAACCACTAGCTGCAGTTTAAATATTTAAACTTTGCATCAAAGATTGGTAATTGTTGTTAACTCATACTTAAGTCCTACAAACTATATTCCAGATGTCTAAATCAACTTTGCTGTGTAATATTATTGTGTAGAAGGGAATTATTTCTGCTTGGATTTGGTTAAACCTATATTATGGATATATATTGTCAATTTTGCCTGGCAGTGTATTTTCCAATGTCAGTCTCTCACTCTGAAATCATAGGCAAGATATCTCTTTTCCAGCGTTGTGCTAGATTCATTCAATGAACCGGTGGCACTCGTTCTGGAAAAGGGTTATTCCCACTATTAATATATGCCTAATAAAGGTAAGATAATTGCCTTTTTTTTGAAAAAAGTATATGGCAGCAGCATGTACCAAATGACTATAAAGCGGGATTATGAAAGGCGTTTTGGAGTCTCTACAAGACAGTTGGAGTAGCGCAGTAATTCAGCGGTTATGATGCTGGGCTTGTTGGTTGAGACCTGAGCACCATGCGACGGGGTGAGCTCCATTCCTCATCCCAGCTCCTGTTAATCTAGCAGTTTGAAAGCATGCAAATGTGAGTAGATAAATAGGTACCACTTTGGTGGGAAGATAACAGTGCTGCATGATGTTATGCTGGCCACCTGACTGCGGTGATGTTTTCAGACAGTGCGGGCTTAATGGCCTTGAAATGGAGGTGAGAACCATCCCCTATAGTTGGGAATGACTAGTGGAGTAAAGTCTGCAGGGACTCCTTTACCTTTTACAAGATAGTTACTTGGAGCTAAACCTACGGTATCCTCTGCGCAACTACTCTGTTAATAAAGAAATCAGGGTCAAAATTAAATCATGGGATCATTAAGAGCCGAGGTGGCGCAGCAGTTAGAGTGCAGTACTGCAGGCCACTTTAGCTGACTGTGTTCAGCAGGTCAGCGGTTCAAATCTTACCGGCTCAAGGTTGACTCAGCCTTCCATCCTTCCGGGGTAGGTAAAATGAGGACCCAGATTGTTGGGGGCAATGTAAATATATATATACATTGCTTACTGGTGTACACCGCTTAGAGAGTGCTTGTACTTAAAGCAGTATATAAGTCTCATAAATAAATAAATAAATAAATTATATATCCTCATTAAAAATTCAATTTTCCATGAGTGTCACTCCAATTTTCCATGAGTGTCACAGTGAGCTGACGTCTCTGTGGCTTTTGCTGGCGAGCAAGATAACTTTTGTGAGGGGAATTGCAGCTGGATGCTGGATTCAAGCTGGCATAGTTTCCCTGGAATAAAGGAAAAATCATTAAGCTGCTCCTCCTGAGTAGACTATGAATTGGGATTATATCAGGTTCACACTTGCAAAGCAGCCATTAAGCTTGACTAAGCCTTATATCTTAATTACTATTTTGGATTTTAAAAAAAATCTTTCTATATTGGAAAGATTATGACCATTTGGATTGGGAAGGTTTTACTGTATTTATGGGGTGAATTCACAACTCCTTTTAAAAGGCAATTTTGTAAATTTTATTTTAAAAGTTTTAAAAATATATGATTTCAACTATGCAGCAAAAAGGTGCTTAGTATGTGGATTTTGGAAAGTTAAAAATGGATTAAGGGATCAGAAGGATTTGTAATTAAGTTTTGAATTATTTAGAAGATATTTTTGCATTGGAAAATGGATATTGCTTTTTTTTTTTTTTAATGATAAGGAGACTTTGAAGATTTGACACTATAGTCAGGGGAAAACAACGGAAAAGAAATCATTCAGATTTTTGGACAGAATGGATCAAATGCTTTATCAAATTGACAAAACATATTCTAATGAAGCTGCAAAATAGGAACAAACTGCAATGGATGTCTATGAAATTAATGAGAAGGGGGTTTCAAATGTAGTACAAATCGATACTGATACTTTACTTATACCTTACATGGATGAATAAATATTACACCAGAAAACTGATTTAGCTATTTTCCCCCCTTCTGGATAGACAAAATAGTTCTGCTAAGGACATTTTTTGAAATGACAAAGGGGTAAATTTTACTTATTGATACAAAAGAAATCTGTAAAGATCTGACGGGTTTTTGCTTTGAAAGGCAACATCGGCAAATTACCTCTGAGACTTTTTTTTTAACAGCTTAAAGAATTTCGAAAATTTAGAGAAGGTTTATAAGATTGGCTTGTTTGATCAGGCTTAAAAGAAGAAAATAGTTATATCTGTTTCCCTTACTGGACTATTACTGGCAAAGATTGATTGTATAGCATTTGACCTTTTTTATAAGTAAGAGTTTATCTAAGAAATGAGCTATAAGGAGAAGAGATATTATATTTTATTTAGAGATAGTAATAAACTACTAACATTGTTTTTACCTGCTGGGCTAAAAGAAGTTGCTTTCTCTTTTTCTCTCTCTGTCTCTGTCTGTCTGTCTGTCTGTCTGTCTCTCTCTCTTTTCTTTCTTTCTTTCTTTCTTTCTTTCTTTCTTTCTTTCTTTCTTTCTTTCTTTCTCTTTTTTCTTTCCTTTTTTCTTTTTCACACCCAATTTTTCTTTTTTCTTTTTTTTGCATTTTTATGTTTGTAATTTTTGTAGTTTGTGTTTACTTTTATTCTTTTCATTTATAATTTTTAATAAAATTATTTGAAAAAAAAGAAATTCAAGACATCTTTCACGGTATTAGCTACTTTTGGATGTGAAGAGTCACAATTTGAGTTTTATAGTAATAACTTGCTTATTTTAAACATATAGATATTTAGAAGTGAACATTCTTGTGGTCTGTATTAATTTAGCATTCGTGCATAAGCATGTACTATTTCCTTATCAATCTGTATTTTCTGATACTTTACATTATTACATGAAGTTTTTTCTTTTTTTTAAAAAAACAGCTTTTTTTAGAGCTCACTGTTTCTTTTGTAAAATTTCTTGACTTCAGAATATGTTGGATTGTGAGATTAAAGCATCCTATAACCGCAGTCTCCCCAAAGATTTATTTGTGGGTCCTGCAAAGAAAGACCTCTGTTTGCTATTAAGTAGACATTTCAAGAATCTAAATGATAGATCGGTAAAGTTTATATCTTCAGGATGCACCTAAGAAACCTGAAGCTATTTATGGCTTCTTTAACCTGAATTGGATGAGACAAGTAGTATTTTCCCTCCAGAATTGGATATGAAAGTTGGCATTAGTGGTTTTGGCAGAGTTAATTTGGGTTCATCAAACTTCAACCTCAACAAGAGGCTTAGAAAGAAAAATCAAGTGTCGTAAGAGAAATGACTGGACTTCATTAGGCACCAGATTAAATAGCTGACTTCTTAGAAAGCCACATTCCAAAGGGCGTTTTTTTTATTCTGTGATCCAAATTTGTCACTGGTGATTTCATGAAATTCCTGCTTGTTTTATGTGCTGCGATAGCAAAATAATAATTCTGTCACACCCACTAACTTCCTTTTAATCTTCATTCTGGACTCTTACTTTCCCACTCTCAAGGTGCTGTCATATACCCTTGTGGCTTGACTCATAATTTGAGATACTTGCTCAGTTATATGGTCTGGTGCTCAGAACTATTATTCATCACGAACACTTTCCATTTGGCAGCAGTAGCAAATGATGGAAAACAGTCAACTCTGTTGAAAGACTAGTCCCATTTGATTTCTAGTTTTCTCTCACGTGTCCTCTAAGAGCAGCTATTCTGTTCTCTTTCAGCAAAAGGAGAAGCTCTATTGAAAAGGCCATGCTGTGTCACAACTGCATTCTGTGCACAATTATCAAGAGAGGATTAGGAATTTGGGCTTGGAGCCGGAGGGGGTGAGATTTAGTTTCCAATCAAGGAACAATCAAGATCAAAGAACAAAGCAGAAGGAAGACCTAGGCCAGGGGTAGGCAACCTTGGCTCTTTTATGACTCGTGGACTTCAACTCCCAGAATTCCTGAGCCAGCTATGCTAAGGGGAAAGGGTGAGGTTTCCATGCTGAACCATGCTGGCTCAGGAATTCTGGGAGTTGAAGTCCATGAGTCATAAAAGAGCCAAGGTTGCCTACCCCTGACCTAGATAAAGGACCCTAGCTGCTGGAACCAATTGCAAGGCCAGGAATGAAAACATAGCAGGACTCATTAGATTTTATTGGTTGAATAAGATTTCACCAAATTAGGGAGTCCTTTATACTCCTTTCTACCTAGAAGGATCTGTCTGGATAAGCAGAATCATTCTAGTAATTCATAGAAGACCATAGGTCAGTGATGGCGAACCTTTTAGAGACCGAGCGCCCCAAAACCGCCTTGCCCCTCCCCCAAAACCGCCTTTCCTGCCCGCAGGACCACCCACCAACTCCATGGCCCACCACAGCAGATCGCCAAGGCGGCCCAGCAGCGTCATGGCAGCCACACCCTCTGTCCGCACCCCGCAGCATCATCTGTACGCAATGAGGTGTGAGAGCAGAGTCTTGCCCCACTGCCCGGCTGCCATGTTCTTGCCTGTGCTGCTCCGTGCAGGCTGCGCTCGGGGCAACCATCCGGGGGGGCTGCTGGTGAGGAGGGGGTGGTGGGGCTGGGGCGATGGTGTGCGTGCCCACAGAGTGGACACTGAGTGCTGCCTCTGGCACCTGTGCCATAGGTTCGCCACCACTGCCATAGGTGGTCCTTGACTTAGGATCATAACTGAGCGCAAAATTTCTGTCCTAAATGACACAGTTGCTAAGTGAGTTTTGCCTCATTTTATGAACTGTCTTGCAACAGTTGTTAAGTGAATTGCTGCGGTTCTTAAGTTAGTAACACTGCTGTTAAGTGAATCTGGCTTCCCCCATTGACTTTGCTTGTCAGAAGGTTGCAAAAAGGTGATCATGTGATCCCAAGACACTGCAACTGTCATAAATATGAACAAGCATCTGAATTTTGGCCAGGTGGCCATGGGGATGCTGCAACAGTCGTAAGTGTGAAAAATGGTCGTAAGTCACTTTTTTCAGTGCTGTGGCAATTTTGAATGTTTTTTTTTCTGCACACTTTCAATAGAAAAAAAGAAGAGATTGTATGCATGCAGAGATTGTATGAGGGCACTAGATTTTGATACTCCTCTGAGTTGTCAAATGAGGACTTGGCATCAACTCTTTCAACCTTAGCATTCTCTGGTTCTCACAAAAATATTGAGTATTTGTGTATATTGATTATAAAGTATCTGCTTTATCTTTTTATACTCTCTTTTACATTTCTTGGCCTGCAATTCTATTGGCAGATCTTAATTACGAAAATATTTTACGTATAATAACAAGTATGTTCAATGAAAAAAAATATAGTAGACATGAAAAATAAAAGAAAGGAAAAAAGGAGATTGAAAAAAGGAGAAAATATTTATAGGAAAAGAAATATAAAGTAATGGCTTCTGATCTTCCTCTCAGAAGTTATGCATGGAGTTATAATTAAAACTCATAATTCTATTTCTTTCTGTAACTTTTTCTTTTCTAATCATCAAAGCCATAAGTTAAAAAAATCATTTTCTTTTTTTTATGCAAAAAGTCCATGAGGACTTTGTAATAATGACTTTTCTCTAATTAAACAAGTCGGCAGGTTCTGTCAATTTCACCAACCATTCCTCTAAAGTGAGTGGCAGATCTTAATTATTTCAAATGCATTTCTCTGTGTTTCTGAATAAAGATCCATAGTCTGTCATTATATTTTTCACACAAACTATTAACCAAATTTAAGCTTTTATCTTGTTCCTAATGAAGCTACTTAAACCCTGCTCATAGAAACAGAACTGAAGTATATTGTTTACCAAATTGCACACATAATGATATTGCAGATTTCCTCAGAATTAAATCCACTGAACAACGTGGAACATGTTTCTGAAATAGCATGAGTTAGATAATATAATTTTCCCTAACTGGAAATCACTGAAGTTTATGAAGCATTGGGGACATGTGCACAAACCATAACATACCTATTACTGTTTGAGTTAGTGCATTTGGGATTAGCTATAGTTTCTGAGTCCTCTTCAAGAGTGGCCACGTAGAGTCCATTTCAATAATCCAATTGAGAAGTGATTAGTATATGAGTGCTGTATAAAGCACCATCCAGTTGAGAAACAGGCACAATTTACATCCAAACATGCAGAAACAAATGGACATAAATGCCACCTGCTCTTCCATAGCCCATTCCCTGCACCTTCTGTAGAAGGTAGAAGTTAACTATTTAGCTACAATTAGACCATTGGTAAATTAGCATGCACCAGGTGGTAGAAAAAAATGACCATATATTGCCTGCCCATAGTATATCAGATGTTAAATACTCATAATTAATTCATTTTTATACGTTGTCTTCTGTTTTTCTACCTTGGTCATTCAATTATCTCCTGCAAACTATTCTTTCCTTCACTGTTTTTGGATTGTCTTGCATGCAGAAATGAGCCTTGTGTTTTGAATTAAAAGACGGCCCTGTGTTTAAATGTTTGCTCCAGATTTCAGGGTGTAGAAAAGAATGACTTGATTTAGGGGTGGGTAGCCCAGTGCTATAACTATGCAAAGTCAGTAAAGTAATATGTGTAAAGCTGTTCTTAGTTTCCAGTTTGTCAAGCATATTTCCCACATTGCTAAACTGAATCAGATGTTTAGAGATTCCTTTCTTTTTTACTCCTTTTCTCATTGTAGTCCATGGGAACTATATTCTTGAAGGGAAGGAAATAATTATAAGAGCTGTTTAAACATAATGTTGACAGATAACTCATGGATCTTTCCCCTTGTTTTTGGGATCCAAGGGAGGAGGTGTGTACCTCAGGCAGAAACAGAGCTAGAAAAAAAAAGCAGAGAAAGAGACAAAGCATATGGTCAGTAGTCTCAACAAGAAGTATCTGTCCTAAGACTGATTTTGTTTTCTTCCAAAACTGGGCATGTTAATTTTGAGTTTTCGCGGGTGTTTGTATGTAGGTCTTTGGTTATTCGGGTTTTCTCCCGCGTAAAATTGGAAGTGTCTTGGGGATGTTTCGATGAAGTCCCATTCGTCATCTTCAGGCTGGTGTTTTCGGCTTCGTGCTTCTAGAAGCAATGTGTAATCGTAGCTGTTTCTTCCTTTTAACTGCCAGTGGGGGTATGAACTGATTGGGTGGGAGCTTGGCTGTGTTCTGATTGGGTGGAGGTGTGTTCTGATTGGTTAGGGGCTTGGCTGTGCTCTGATTGGTTGGGGGGTTGGCTGTGCTCTGACTGGCTGGGGGAGTGTTCTGTTTGGGTGGGGGCTTTGTTGTGCTCAGATTAGTCTGAGTTGCAGAGGGATCGAGTTAGAAAATCAAGGAGTATATGAAATCCCATGCACGGCTTGCCCCACCACTTACATTGGACAAACCAACAGAAGAATAAGTGCACGCATTGAAGAACACAAGAACTCAGTCAAAAAAGAGGAACCAACTTCTTCCCTGGTCCAGCACCTTAAAGCCACAGGACATGAAATTGACTTTAAAAAGACCAGAACTATTGCCAAAACTGAACACATTAATAACAGAATAATCAGAGAAGCCATCGAGATAGAAAAATGCCCACACAGCATGAATAAACGAGATGATACCTCCCGCTTACCAGCCATTTGGAAACCTGCCCTTGTTGACAAATGAGTCCCTAACACAAAGAATGACACCAGACGCACACTCATGAAAATCACACAGGATGTCACCACCACACATCCACGCAAAAAGTAAACCCAAACCCACACCAATGATGAGGCACGATCACAAACCAGAAGCCAGACCACAGCTGCATCATTAGCCACTTTAAACCCCTCCAATTCATACATGAAGCAAACTGACACCCACCATGAAGATGAGGCACAACCATGAACATGAAGCCAAACAACAGCAATGCAGCTCACCATCTTAAATCCCCTTGTAACTCAGACTAACCTGAGCACAACAAAGCCCCCACCCAAACAGAACACTCCCCCATCCAATCAGAGCACAGTCAACCCCCCCATCCAATCAGAGCACAGCCAAGCCCCTAACCAATCAGAACACACTTCCACCCAATCAGAACACAGCCAGGCTCCCACCCAATCAGTTCATACCCCCACTGGCAGTTAAAGTGAAGAAACAGCTATGATCACACACTGCTCCTAGAAGTGCAAAGCCGAAAGCACCAGCCTGAAGATGCTGAATGGGACTTCGTCGAAATGTCGCCAAGACACTTCCTATATATATATATAGGTCTTTGGTTATTCGGGTTTTCTTCCGTGTAAAATTGGAAGTGTCTTGGCGACGTTTCTTAGCAACATTCCTCAAGTTCTTTATTAGAAAAATAAAAAACAATACAAAAACAAAAAACAACATATACAAATAAAAAACAAACATTACCCAACAAAACCCCCCTTCCCCCACCCCTACCCAAACCCCCCCTTCCCCCCCCAGGACCTCCCAGAGCAGAATATAGGCTTAATTAAAGAAAAAGTTAAAAAAAAATTATAAAAAAAGAATATAAAATAGAATATATATATATATATATAAAGTTAAAAATTATGAAAAAACTATATAATATTTTTTTATATCAAATTTAAATTGTATGAATTTTATCCATTTATCCCAAACAGCAAGAAATTTCTCTTGCGTTTGTCCCTTTAAGAAAGCCGAAATCTTTGCCATTTCCGCCAAATGAGACACTTTAAGAAACCATTCCTGCAATGTAGGCAAAGATTCCTTCTTCCAATATTGTCCTACTAACAGCCTCGCAGCTGTTATCAAGTTTAACATCAATATAACCTCCTTTGTGTCACAATCAGTAACTATACCTAACAAAAATAATTGTGGAGTAAATTTTACCCTCCTTTTAAAAATTCTCTGGATATTCCACCATATCTTAATCCAGAATGCTTTTATCTCTCTGCACGACCACCAAATATGATAATAAGTAGCATCCATACAACCACATCTCCAACATTTAGGTTGTAAGTCAGGGTACATAAAAGACATTTTTTGTGGATCAAGGTGTGCGACGTTTTGACAAAGTCCCATTCGTCATCTTCAGGCTGGTGTTTTCAGCTTCATGCTTTGAGGAGCAAATATATATATATATATACACACACACACACACACACACACACACACACACACACACACACACACACATGTTTGCGTTCAAACTGGCTAAATACATTTGCCTCCAGAAACTTTATAACAAAACAAAGCATAATTGAAACAGAAACTATGAAACATCAGCACTTTTTTTCCTCTCCTCTCTTCTCCTTGAAAAGAAAAAAAATGAAATGAAGAAAAAAAACATCTACTCTGCATACTAATAGCTGATACAGGTTTGTGGGGTTTTTCTCTTTTTATTGTGATACTGTAAATACTAATAGTATATTACATTACTTCAATGCAGATTTCAACGCAGGAATGTTTATATAATACAAATAACATCATTAATATGGTATTATTTAAAAAGCTTAAAGAATTATATGTGTGTGCGTGTGTTTATGTGTGTGTGTGTGTCTTGAGTGTTTTTTATGACCCTGTTGGCCCAAATATGGGAAGAAGAAATCTTTTGCCTGTATCAGCCCAATCTAGGGCTATCTCCAGGCAACATAGATTCATGTATGTGATAACTGCAATATCATACTGACATAATTAAATAATTTTATCGCTGTAACACTATATAGTACAGTATTAATTGAAAATAGAAATGAATACACACACACACAAATATATGTATGTATATATGTGTATGTATGTATATATATATTTGTGTGTGTGTGTATTCATTTCTGTTTTCATTTAATGCTGTACTATATAGTGTTACAGCCATAAAATTATTTAACTATGTCAGTATGATACTGCAGTTACGTCTTGGAGTGACAATGGGAAGGTCAGGGTTCAAATATGCTCTCAGCTAGGGAGATTCAGTGGGCAACCCGGACTAGTCACGCTACCTCCTCCCAAACTTTCTCACAGTGTGGTTGTTGTGGAGAATAATTGAGACAGTCCTCCTATGTATGTCATCTTGAGCTCCTAATAGATATAGATATAATATATAGATATAGATATAAATATAACAACTACTCAGAAAACCCTCATCTTTTGCTTCATAAAGATAGACATATCTATGGAGATTCTCAGTCATCCAGGTGATGGTTGTCCCAAAGGTGTTTTTTCAAAAGGCAACTGGACTTCCTTTGTTTTTCCTTGAAGATGTTTTGCTTCTCATCCAAGAAGCTTCTTCACGTTCACCTCAGTCAGAACTGAAGAAGCTTCTTGGACGCGAAGTGAAATGTCTTCAAGGAAAAACAAAAGAAGTCCAGTTGCCTTTTGAAAAAGCACTTTTGTGTTAGAGAGTTTTAAAAACAAGACTAATTGAAAGTGTAACTTTCAGAATTATTAAGTAATAGAACATTGAACGAAATGATAAATACCTAGAATTTAGAAAGAATATTTTTAAATGGTGAAATTTTTGTCCAGAACAAATTTGTGATTGCTTAGTTACACATATATACATCTTAAATATGATGAAGCATAATTTAAACAGGTAGATTTTTTTCTGACAAGTACATGTTGTATACAGTCATTATTTTTTTAACACATTATTTTTTGATAAGGGAGAGGATGCCTACAGAAGAAAGGAAATCTTGATCCAAATGTTGAGAGAAATCTTGACAAAGTGCTCTAAGGGGGAACTTCTCCAAGACTAACATACATACCCATCCTGCTATTATTTTTGTGATAACCAACATTATGCAAAGCACATAAAAGGGACAAGAAATAATAAGCAAAGGAAGCAAAACATATGAGATATGAGAAGAAAAGGAAATAGCTCACGTCAACAGCGTTCACTATACTTCTCTATACCTTTCTATCTTGCAAAACATCATTGTTTCATCATGTCCATGCACTGTTTTGATTTTCAACTTCTCACTTCTCTTTTTTATTGAGGCTCTTCTACTCCATCCAAACATGGTTATTCTGGATTTCCCCTTCCTTTTGAACATTTACTCATCCTTTATATATTTGTTTACAATTCAAAGGTTATCCAATGTTAGTGCGAACTGCATTCTGCAACTGGAATTCACTAGCAGATTTAAGTATCCTGGAAGAAGCTGTTAGTAGGACACTCTTCTGTGAAGTAAGGGGCCTGAGGAACTGAGAAGTGGAAGACTTTTGGAACAGTCTACCAGATGAGTACAGGTTGGCCTACTTGATGTATTGATTTTGGGAGACACTGTAAGATGCAATTCTTCTAAACAGCTATTGTGGATTGAGCGGATGCTCTCTAGATTTCTGTTTTATTGGTTTTCATTTGTTTCAGAGGATATAAATGTATGGATATTATATTTAGATTTCCATGAATGTTCTATGTCATGCATTACATTTATTAATTATCCAGAATCCTAGCAAATTATGGCTGATTACAATGACAGATAGACAGAAGACAGAGAGGTTTTTAATTTCCTTTGTACTGGTTACTCTTTTTGTCTTCAGTGATCCAACATAGATTCATTCTTGACTATATCTTTTCTTGCTTCACCAGGCACAGTTATTAAATGCTGCCTTTACAACTTAGTTTCATATTTCTTCTGACATACCCAACTTTTACTTCCATGTACCAATGTGGGCTGAAATACATTCTTATACTCACCCTCTTTTTTGTTTCTTTTAACACTCATTCATTTCATGCAACAAACCATAGGCTTCTCACCACTATTTTATTAGTATTTGCCTGTCTTAAATTTCTCTAGTTTTCCATTTTCGTAGACATTTTTTCCAAAGAATACAGCTTTCCCTACATGCTCTACTTTTTTTTTTGCTATTTTTGCAACAATTTATTCCAATTTCTCTGTCAAGTCCAATTACTTAGATCTTTGATATATTGATTTTCAAATCCATTACTCCATTTATGTAATTTATGTACCGTAGGTCCACTGTTATGTCCTGAGCCTGTGGAAGCAGGCTCGGGGCATTGCAATGGTCCTGGGCAGGTGCAAGCTGCCCGGGACCAGACTGGTTGTCGCCAGCACTCGCGCGCATGCACGGGTGCTGGCGCGCCAAATGTTGCAGTTTGGCCCGGGAATCGCCTATAAAAGAGGCAGGGAGATTTGGGCGTTGTCGGCGTCTTGTAACCAGTATGCTGAACAGAAATAAAGAGTTCCTGAGAACTACAACTGCTTCTTGTGTCATTGCCATTTCACGAAGGACTTAACATCCACAACAAATCTTTCAATTTGTCAGTTGATAAGACAGCATCCCCTGCATGCAAACGTAGACATATACTGTGTCTCAAACCAACACATTTCTACAACTGCCATAACCATCATTATACTTTTATCCATTAATACATTTCCTTCCTTGGCTTACTCTCTCTTCAAACTTTCAGCCATCCCAGAAGGCAAATGATCCAGACAACAGATGAGGGAAGATCCTCATAACAGACTGAATTCTATTAAACCCAAAGATGAAAACAACTAAAATGGCTGAAATAACATGCATTATTTTTTTGGAAAACGTGTCCTACTGATCAGCGTGTTTATCACAATTTTTATAACATGAATGATACTTCTGGAATTCACTTACAACGGAATCAATTAAAAAACAACTTCAAATCCTCATGGAAACACAGATGTAGAAAGAAAAAGAGAAAACAACCTACAGATGTAAAATGTTAAAATGTGCTGTTAAGGCATCAGCAAGGGAATAGACTAGAGCAACAGCTGTGAGGCACATGATACCTAAGCTTTCGAGTTGAGGTAATAAATAAAAATAGAGACAAAAAAGTGAGGAAATCCATTCTATAAATGGAGATTACACAGTAGGAGTTTAAAACACCTGGTTGTCAGCACAAAGTTACAATAAAGACAAAGGGGCATCTCATACAATCTGTCTGAATAAGGCTAAAAGAGTAACCAGACATTATTGAACCTTGCTATAACTATTATCTTAATTATATTGTCCCTCTGTCAAAACCAGGAAGCTGTAAGATACCCAAAACAGCAACAGCAAAAAATAATCAACTCATACAGTATTTCTATTTTTTCCTCTGTTTTTTTTTTTAAAACAGTAGTTCATTTTTTTAGTCTGAATGAAAAAGAACATCTTCTCCTTTTGTTAGGAGAGTCATATTTCAAGAGGCTTCAGTAACACTTAAAGCAATCTGAATGAACAAATCCTGATCAGAGATAATAATTTTTAAGAGAGCTATAAAGATGGTCCTGAGAGAAACAGGTTTTGCACTCTACCGTACTTTCTATTGCATTTATGTAAACACACAAATCTTTTTTAAAATATTGCCCAATGTTGAACAATCTTTCCAAACAAACCTGTTGCTGGGAAGAGGCAATGGAAACCATTGTCCTGAGCCTTGGATATGAAAAATCAACATTGATTTTTTTTTTTTTTAGTGTGTGCTTGCTGAAAGACAAAAACCCAAACCACAGCACATTTTATTATTTATTTACAATACTTTTATGTCACCCAATTTAATCAGAACCCTGGCTGTTCACAGGGTACAAAAAATAAGAATTAGAAACAACAGCTAAACGGAACATAGAACAATGGAATAATAGAGTTGGAAGGGATCTTGGAGGTCTTCTAGTCCAACCCCCTGCTCAGCAGGAGACCCTATACCATTTCAGATAAATCAGTGGTTCTCAACCTTTTTAATTCCGCGACCCCCAACCGGTCATAAATCGAGGACTACTCAACCGGTCGTAAGTCGAGGACTACTCAACTGGTGCAGCACCGTTTGCAGAATGGGACTTTTGGCGGGCTCAGCAGGGCAGAGACAGCCTGGACAATTCCTATTGGCTTTTAAAAGCAATAGAATTAGATTCTATTCAAGAGAGTCTTTTCTATTGGCTTTCAAAAGCCAATAGAATAAAAGGGAGTAGCACAGCTAAGGAAAAGGGAAAAAAAAATGGCAGACTGCATTGTTTGGCGACCCCTGTGAAATGGTCGTTCGACCCCAAATGGGGCCCCGACCCACAGGTTGAGAACTACTGAGATAAATGATTGTCAAGTCTCTTTTTGAAAGGCTCCAGGGATGGAGCACCATAACTTCTGAGTGCAAACTAGTCCGTTGATTGATTGCTCTCATAGTTAGGAAATTTCTCCTTAATTCCAGGTTGCTTTCTCCTTGATTAGTTTCCATCCATTGTTTTTTGTCTTGCCTTTTGGTGCTTTGAAAAATAGTTTGAACCCCTCATCTTTTCTTTGTAGGAGTCCAATAAGTATTGGGTCACTGCTATTTTGTCTCCCCTAGTCCTTCTTTTCATTAGACTAGACATACCCAGTTCCTGTAACTGTTCTTCGTATGTTTTAGCCTTCAGTCACCTAACATTCTTGTTGCTCTTCTCTGCACTCTTTCCAGAGTCTCAACATCTTTTTTTTTAATATTGTGCTGACCAGAACTGGATGCTGTATTCCAAGTGTGATCTTACTAAGGCAGTACTAGAACTTCATGTGATCTTGATTCTATCCCTCTATTATTCTATCCCTCTAATACAGCCCCATACTAAAAAGCAGAGACATCACCCTGCCAACAAAAGTACATATAGCCAAGGCCATGGTTTTCCCAGTTGCAATGTATGGCTGTGAAAGTTGGACCATAAGAAAGGCTGAGTGACAAAGAATTAAGGCCTTTGAACTATGGTGCTGGAGAAGACTCCTGCGAGTCCCCTGGACTGCAAGGCGATCAAACCGGTCAGTCCTAGAGGAGATCAACCCTGACTGCTCTTTAGAAGGCCAGATCCTGAAGCTGAAACTCTAGTACTTTGACCACCTAATGAGAAGGAAGGATTCACTGGAGAAGGGCCTAATGCTGGGAAAGATTGAGGGCAATAGAAGAATGGAACGACAGAGAATGAGGTGGCTGGATGGAGTCACTGAAACAGTAGGCGTGAGCTTAAATGGACTCCAGAGGATGGTAGAGGACAGGAAGACCTGGAGGAAATCTGTCCATGGGGTCGCAATGGGTCGGACACGACTTCGCAATTAACAACAACAACAATATAGCCTAGGATTGCATTGGCCAGAATATGGTGCAATTGCTCACCCAAGGAAACAATCTAAATCCCACATGCCCATTCAAGCCACATAGCTGTAATTAACTTTCAGAAGTTTGAATAGACAGGGTATCTGGTACACTTCTAGGAATAAGCTAGAATGGAGACCAACACAAAGAAGGATTGCCTTCAAGGCCAAGATTCTTTATATTCACCCAGGAATATAAAAGATCCTCAGCAATCCATCACTCAGGCTAAAGGACTTGACAGAGTCCACCTGAAGAAGGCAATTGCAGGGCTTGCAGTATGTAAAACTTATCTCATGTAAAACTTGAATTCAGTTAAATTGGACATGGAAGTCTATTGACAACCAATCTGGCAACTGGAGAATGTGTGTTAATATTCACGTAACAGTTCTTACCTACTTTGACAAAGAATGTAGGAGCATGCCAACATCACTTTCTCAAAACAGCAGGATTTCACACAATGATTAGATGTGGCCGGTTATAAAACGTCACTGTCCAGAAGTCAAACTGGTGAAGTTGCTTGTCTCCTCTCATGTTTCAGAATGCTGCCTAGCAGTATCAATTTACTTTTCTCCTTTTGTCTTACAGATAACACACTTCCAGGCAAAGCACAGTTTCAGCTATTCAACTTTTTTTTTTTATTTCTGAATAGGGCCCAGCTGCATTTTTGAAAAAAAAAAATGATGATAGAGACTGAAATATTGTTTTGCAGTTTTCCATAATAATCTAAAATTATGGGAAAAGGAATCTGATCATCATCAAAGATCCGCACATATGTTGATGTCTACCAGTGCCATAACTGTCCCCTTAGTGCCAGTAATTAAACCTGTGATTTTAGGCAGCAGACAAGTACTGTATCATTGAACTATGGTTCTCACATATATTATAAATCATTGAGTCTAGTGCAGTGATTCTCAACCTGTGGGCCGGGACCCCATTTGGAGTTGAACGACCATTTCACGGGGGTCGCCAAACAAGGCTGTCCGCCATTTTTTCCCCTTTTCTTTGGCCATGCCCCTGGCACCCGGTGATGTATAAGTGGTTGGGGGTCACCACAACATGGGGAACTATATCATGGGGTCGCAGCATTAGAAAGTTTGAGAACCACTGGTCTAGTGGAAAAGCTTTTATCTGTCTGAAGACTAAGTATTCTAGCAAACTTTGCTTCTTGGTTTTGATGTGTAAAGAAGATCAAATGTGCAGGCTTTTCTGCATTTCTAAAATGTCCCTCACATTTGACCGTGCCAAGGTAACACACAAGATAGCTCACAACAATTCCATTATTACACACAAGGAACCTCTCATTTTGTCTTTACAACAAGTTTATGAGTTAGGATAAGTCAGCTCAATTATTTTCATGGTTTCTGGGGGCCCTGAATCGTGGTCTGAAGGTCTGATTGAACAATTAGACAATATCTTCATGCTGTGTCCTTCAAAGAGTTTTTTTTTATATTTTTTATTTTTAAGCCAACAAAACAAAACACACATACATACACAGTATATATTCCTCCCCCTTTTTTAACAATGATTACATAACGGTAATCTTCTATTATTTACATTTCTCCCCTTTATTCTTCTTTAGAATATTTGTCCTTATTGCCCTGTTGTTTCTTATTTACATTTTTCGCCTTCGAAGAGTTTTTAATTATCAAGATGAGTGAGAATAAGAGGCAGATATTGAACTGAAATGTTCAACCCTCTTCCTCACAATGGGAGTCATTTCCCAGTAGTCTTATTAAAACATGGAATCCATTCTTTATCCTATAAAGTACTGTACTGAGAGTGAATGCACTTCCTGTGCTACAGTCTTTATTCTGATTGGAAGCATGACAATGCATAATACTGGAGTCAATAGTGAAACGATGTCTTCTGAAAAGCCTCTAAAGACCACTTCTACTATTGCTGGAACTAACTTGGAGAGGAGATAAACCGAAAGCTGGTGAGGTCTGGACAACTCACCATGCCCAATTCGCTGTGGACAACTCACCACTGGACAAGTGTTACACTAATATCAAAGAAATGGTGGGATAGAATCATTAAGGAAAGGAATGCAAAAGGAGGGACAAAATTAAATGTGAATGAAAAAAGTTAAAATATTTTTTAATTATTTTAAATAATTAAATTGAATCGTTGAATTGTCCCATGACAAGCTGGTCCATGGCAAGTTGGCTGTGGTGAGTTGTCCTGCAGCATGTTGGCTGTGGTGACTTGGTCACAGCAAGTTGGCTGAGGCAAGTTGTCCCATTCCAAGCCCTGATTTCACAAAGAAACTGGGTGTACAACATGTTTAATAGAGTCAAGGAGTTGTCATGGTTCTGACAGATGAAACTCTTCAAAAGAACTTCGAGGCATTGTTTACCTTAAAGAATCTTTTATTCGAGTAGCATAATCGGCACTGCATAATCGAAGCCAAAAACTGAATTCCCCTCTCCTGGGCACATAGGATCAAAGCACAATTCCCTCCTCCAATTAACCGTCATAAATCACATTCCCCAATTAGCTTGAAGTACGGGCTTCCTCTCCAGCTCTCCAACCCGCCAATTCCTTATTAGCTCTGGGCTCAATAACCTTGATTCTCACTCTAAGTTTAGTGTTATTATGTCTAGCTGGACTCTCATTCACATCCCCCCTCCTCCCAGCATCATCTAACTCTAAAAGCGAAAGGGAAAAAGATGGCTACATTTCCATCTGCTGTCAATGCAAAACATCTGATGTTAGCAGCATTGACAGGAATGGTAATGGGGTAATAGCTGCAGACTACTGTAGATGCATACTGGAAGCAGAGGCAACTAAGCATCCTCTTACCCAATCAGGGTACCTACAACTATTCCTCCTGTAAGTACTTACTTGCAAGCAGCAGTGACTCCAAGTGGCACAGCCTCTTATATACCGTAGCTGTGAAAACATGAGTCCTAATTCCCATATTCTCCCAGATAAAGATCAAGGATTTTCAATGCTCCTCTATGGTGGTGAACAATGATGCTATTCGAGAATCAGAAAATCTGCTCTTGGGGAAATGGGATTAGCAGGGCAGGGATTTCTGGAAAGAAGCATAACAGAAAAGGCTGGGAGACAAAGTGTAATTATAAGTTGTGTGAATGGGTTCTGAGGAGATTGATTTTCCTCACCACTTTTTTTTCTTCTCCTTTTCTCCTCCATGTCCCTTGCTGCTAAGTACTCCATGGAGAATGGGACCTAGTATCTTAAGAAGCCTTGGCAGATCTCTCCTGGTCTACAGACTAAAAGATACCAAATGTTTCCTGAAGAAAATAGTCTGTCTATCCAGTACTTTTTGATTTCTGATCTAGTTACTGTAATTAGCTCTCTCTCTCTCTCTCTCTCTCTCTCTCTCTCTCTCCCCCTCCCTCTCCCCCTCCCCCCCTCCCCCCCTCTCTCTTTCACACACACAATAAGTGATGTCATTTTTCATAGTTTTCCAACTATTTTGATTTTTAGAAGTTGGAAACTTTTTCCTACCACCATCACTTCAAAATGCCAAATAATTTAGCCCTGTTCACACAATCTTTATGGGGCTACCAGTTGCTAGAGGAATCCCCCCTCCAACCTCATTCTGTGGGATCCAATCAGAATAAAAGAATAGCAGATTTGGAAAGGACCTTGGATGTCTTCTAGTCCAATCCCCTGCTCAAACAGGATATCCCATTCCAGACAATGATTGTCCAATCTCTTCTTAAAAATCTTCAGTACTGGAGGTTTTCACAGCAAGATTATAAAGCCTGATTATAATGTAATCCACAGTAAGATTATGAGCTCCGCTTATAATATAAAATATATATTATATAAAATAAAATCCTGCGTATAATATAATCCACAGCAAGATTATAAATCCTGCTATAATGTACCAATGGCTATATAGATGATGTAAATACTGCACTGAAACACAACAACCTTTCCCCAACACAAGAATTCTATTCACAGAATGTACTACATGGAAAATGCATTGCAGAGAATCAGAGATCTTGAATCTCACTGTCTTGATTTGGAACTTGGATGCTAATTTAGCAGTACATTTCTTATACCAAAAGGAAGTGCCAGCATGGGGTTGGAAGTGATTTCTCCTGACTTCCTGTACATCCTACTGTTGCCAAATCTTGTCTCAGTATGCTAAATATAATCCAGCGTTGTGTATTCTTCTCTTCTCTTTCTTTTATTCTTCACTCCCTCCCTCAGAATTCTAGTTAACAAAAGATCCATTCCTTTAAATGCCACCCACTTCCAAAAAACCCTCTCTGGAGACTTTTAAATCCTGTTCAGCTTTATGTTTACCAGACTTTCTCTATATTCTGGGACAGGAAATTGAGTGGGGGAGTTGACCTCATCTGGAGCAGGAGGTGGTCTATTCAAAAAGATTCCATAGCTCGACTCTCTTCCTGATTTATCAGATAGTTAGATCAATAAATAAATTCTCTTCTGTGCTTTCTTCTCAGTTGTAAAATAACAAGCTGAGTCCTTTGAGACCTAATTACTGGATCCTTTTTCTTTAAAGGACCATGGATTAGCTTTCTGCTTAGCAAATTCCACTGCAGTGTAATTTAATTGAGACAGTCTACTTACAGGAGCCCCTGGAACTGAAGAGCAGTTTATTCACATGAAATTTAAACTTCTTCTCTCCCACCCCTGGCTTTATAAAATAAATTCTCCCAGACCTGCTACTAGTTATTTTCCCATGGACTCAGAACTGTTTTGCTATTTAGGGCAGAGGAAAAGCTGTGGATACAGAAAACAAACTCAGCAGGAGGCATATAACTGAAAGCAAATAATGGGAGTTGTACAGAATAATTTGGAGGTGAAGGAAGGTAAGAATAGACTACCAAAGTTGAATATTATGTTCTGAGAAGTTGTTCCTCCAAAATAATAATAATAATAATAATAACAATAATAATAATAATAATAATAATAATAATAAAAGAAAGAAAGAGAATAGACGAGAAAGAACTGGAGAAGATAACAAAATACAAAGACCTACAAATAGAAATAGAAAGACTGTGACAAAAGCAAGCAAGGGTAGTACCAATAGTAATAGGCTCCTTGGGTGCAATCCCAAAACAACTGGAGCACCACTTGAACACCATTGGCATTGACAAATTCGCTATTAGTCAATTGCAAAAGGCGGCCTTATTAGGAACTGCTTCCATCCTGCGACGATATCTGTAATACCATCAAACATCCACATCTGCCTATCCCAGGTCCTGGGTAAGGACTCGATAGGTAGACAAAATGCCAAATCCAGTCTGAACATCTGGCTGACTGTGCGATGATCAATAATAATAATAATAATAATAATAATAATAATAATAATAATAATAATAATAATAATAGTAATAATAATAATAATAATTAAAAAATAGAAGTTGTTCCTCCTAATGGCTTGCTTTGACTTCTTTTCATTTAAATTATGGGGCAATTGAAAAGTTCCTTGCCCAAGCCAACCCAAAACTTTCTCCTTTGCTTTTCATCTTAATTTAGACAGGACTAGACAACCTGTGTCATTTTGGATCACCATTTTAGATCAATTTTTTTTTACCTAAACAGAGAAACACAGTGTCCATGGGAGGGCAAAATGCAATGGGAAGCAAGAGCGACTTCTGATTTCCTGCTGGCTTTCCCATTGAATTTCCTTGTGGGAAACTGGCAGAAGTCATCTGAAATACCCTCCCCTCCCCTTCCTTTTCCAGCAGGCAAGTAAGTGGTTACTATTGGGTGCAGAGGGTTTGCAAGACTGACTGGGAAACTAAAAAAATATAAAACTAAGCATAAAACTATTTTACACTTAGGCAAGGAAAATCAAGCGTACAGCTACAGATTAGGTGAAACCTGGTTCAATAGCAGTAACTGCGAGAGGGATCTTGGAGTCTTAAATATGAGCCAGCAGTGTGCTGCAGCCAAAAAAAAGCTAATGCAATCCTAAACTGCATTAACAGAGGGATAGAATCACGATCAAGCAAAGTGTTAGTACCACCCTGTAAGGCCTTGGTAAGACACACTTGGAATACTGCCTCCAGTTTTGGTCAACACACTATAAAAAAGATGTTGAGACTCTGGAGAGAATGCAGGTAAGAGCAACAAAGAGGCTAAAACATATGAAGAATGGTTGCAGGAATTGGGTATGTCCAGTCAAGCGAAAAGAAGGACAAGGGGTGACATGATAACAGTGTTCCAATATTTAAGGGGTTGCCACAAAGAAGAGAGGGTTAACCTATTGTCAACATCCAGCTCGAGAATCCAAATAAAACTCAAGGTTCATTCTATCTCTGAAATCTTAACTGTTTGTTGAATACACTGCATGGTGATGTTGAAGCAAAACTAACTCTGAGGTTCCAACACCAATTCATAGACTTAAATAATAATTTTCCCAGCCAAACCCCCAACAACTTATGTAGTCCATATAAACAAGTTCACTTTGTTATGGGAACCATCTGCTTCAAATCCACATCTATTATGGTGTCCTTGAAAAGGTTTCAGGCTCTCATGGTCTTCTTAGAAGTTTCGCTTCTCTATCTAACTCACTCAAAAGTAACACCTGCCCCCTTACTCTAAAGATAAGTTGAAATGCAAAGCATGTAGCTGCCAAAGTTTCATCTTTAACACTTATTTTCTAAAGTACCAGAAGGCAAGACAAGAAGCAATGGTTGGAAACTAATCAAGGAGAGAAGCAACCTAGAACTAAGGAGACATTTCCTGACAATGAGAACAATAAACCAGTTGAATGGCTTGCCTTCAGAAGTTGTGGGTGCTTCATCCTTGGAGGCTTTTAAAAACAGATTGGACAGCCATTTGTATGAAGTGACACAGGGTCTCCTGCTTGAGCAGGGAGTTGGACCAGAAGACCTCCAAGGTCTTTTCCAACTCTGCTATTCTGAATATTTATTTAGATTGTCAATAACATTGAACATGAAGCTTCCATGACTGCAGCAACAGCTAGTAGCACTGACGCAACCACAACTTTCCTAAATTCCATTTCCTCATGAGTCATGAGTCCCAGATTTTGAACACATTCTGTAGGTTAGCCCATTTAAGGTATCCTGGTTCAAAAACTGTTGCTCTTTGAGGCACTGTTTCTCCCAGTTAAAGGTCATGACAAGAACAGCTTTAATAGTACGTAGATTACAGAGCAATAAGTTACATTTGCTTTGCTCAAGCTCTAAGCAATAAAGTACATTCTTTCTGCAACCCTTGGACTATATGTAATTCTTATACATGAACTCATCAAGTACTTAATCCATACTTTCAAAAATGCTTTGTAAACAGAACAGACTTCTGAAAGAAATGATTTGCCCCTTTCCTGGCCTTTTGCTATAAAGAGAGGTAAAAAAGAGAAAAGAAGTCAGAAAAGTGGAAGAAAGTGATTTTTTAAAAAAAGCTGGATCAAGATCAGGTGAATTACGATCACGTGAAATTCTAGAACCACTTAATACAGGGGTATCAAACTGCCAGCCCACGGGCAGGATGCATCACAGCAAAACTGCACTCACCCCGTTTCTGGCAATGGCAAAAAAGTCACGATACATCACGACATGTCACGTGAAGTTGTGAGTTTGACTTAGTAAGTGTGGCTTAGTAAGACCACACTTGGAATACAGCATCCAGTTCTGGTCACCAGAAAGACTGAGACTCTGCATAGAGTGCAGGGTAGAGCAACAAGAATAATTAGCAGGTTGGAGACTAAAACATATGAAGGCCTGTTACAGGAATTGGGTATGTCTAGTCTAATGAAAAGGACAAGGGATGATATGGTTTTTTGAGTCAAGGATCACAATGTAAGGTTACCTAATATTTTAACAAAAAAGAACACATTAAAAGCAATGGACAACTTGGACAGCAGTGCTCCAATGTTTGAGGGACTCCGATAAAAATGAGGGGGTCAAACTATTTTCCAAAGTACCAAAAGGCAAGAGAAGAAACAATGGTTGGAAACTAACCAAGGAGAGAAGCAACCTAGAACTAAGGAGAAATTTCCTAACGGTGAAAGCAATTAACCAATGGGATAGCTTGCCTTCAGAAGTTATGAGTGCTCCATCACCAAAGACTTTCAAAAAGAAACTGGACAACCATTTGTCTGAAATGATATAGGGTTTCTTGTTTGAGCAGGGGGTTGGACTAGAAGACCTCCAAGTTTCCTTCCAACTCTATCATTATATGTTCTATGACATACTCCTCATACAATTTTGATTCTGGCCTTACCTCAGTCTTCAATTTCTCTGACACAAGCTCTGTGGGCATGCAATCCTCAAAAAAAGGATATACTGTCAAGTCTGATTTTACCTAAAGTCATTGTATGATCTTATCGTACTAGACTTGATACCACATCGCTGATACATAACAATGTGAATTGGTAATGACATGGTGTCGTCACATGTGTTTACAAGGAGGAGAAATACATCAAGATCTTGAAGTCATTCCAGCTCTAGGTCATTATAGGGCTGGAATTACAAAGTAGAATTATACCTTAAAGTTCAGAAAAGCAATGCTTGGCAAACAAACCATTTAAAAGGCTCTTGAGCCTCTTACTTCTTATGGTAACTAACATTTCTAAATGTAGCTATATAATTTTAGTTAGTGTCTTAGGACTCCATCTGAAAAAGTACAGTACATAATACAGCTTGTGATACTGGGCATATTTTACTTTCACTCAATTTTGAAAATAAAATGCATGGAGAACAATCAGGTTGAGACTTTTTATCTCATCCAGCTGGATCTCTAGCCTACAGATGTTGAGAAAGAAGATCAAAGAGGTGATATGCTAATATAACCTTAAACATGACTATACATTTCTAAGGGATCAAGTACTCAGATCCGGGGTTCCTGATATTGTATTAGTAACATGAGAATGAAAGAACAGAAAAATAAGCCCAAACCCCTCAATATTGTTTATGCACTTTGACAGGATACTCAGCAAATATTTTGGCAGCAGCTTTGTTCCCTGAATATTACATCACACTGTACAGTGGGTAAATTTCTATTCTTACCTCTCCTTACCTAATTTTTAACTGTTTAAAGGGAAGAAATTCTATATGTAATGGTTTTAAAAGCAGAAAATATTTCCTTTGAGAGATTAAACTGGGAGTTTGTGTTAGTTGTCTTAATTTTACAAATTAAAAAAGGTTCCATTAGAAACAAATGCTAATTTCTTTTCAAAATACACCTGATTAATAGGTTTTACACATCAAATATTGCCAAATAATCCACAAGTCAAATCAGCTTTCATATCACCTGCTGATCTAGTATAAATGGATAGGTGGACCTTTTGACCTTGTGAAGTTACTCAGTTTTAAGACATTGTCCATTTTGTTCTAAGACTCCTTGTATAATTAGTGACTCCCTACATAGCCTACAAAGCAGTGGTAATTTATCAAAAAAAATTATAAATCTCAGTTATTCTTTCTGCAGGGTGCTGCTAAACAGTAGATTGTCAACCTTTGGACAACTCACATCACTTTAAGGATGTGAGCTGAAAAATTGCAGATGCAATGCTTTTATATAAATAATAATTATCCAGTGGAATACATTGGTACAAAGATGATGGAGTGAGAATCCGTGAAGAGAATTTAAGGAAAAATGAAAGATAATGGAAGACATCTGTAACTGTACCTTGAGTTTCTACAATCAATTCCAAGGTTCTTTCTTATCAGCCAGATAAGACCAGATCAAATGGTAGACCAGATCAAATACATGTTGTGAATGCCAAAAATTACTTTTATTAGAATGGCTTGCAAATCTGAAGGTGTTTTCCCTTCTCCCTTTTTTTAATCTTCATGTGAATTAAGGGATTACCTGCCATAGATGTTTTTGTAAATCTCTTTGTAAGTCCTGTTTATCTGTTTGTGTCCTTGATAACAAATTTTCCTTCTTTCTGTAAAGCAGTGGTTCTCAACCTTTTTAATGCCGCGACCCCCAACCAGTCGTAAGTCGAGGACTACTCAACCGGTTGTAAGTCGAGGACTACTCAACTGGTGCAGCACCGTTTGCAGAATGGGACTTTTGGCGGGCTCAGCAGGGCAGAGACAGCCTGGACAATTCCTATTGGCTTTTGAAAGCCAATAGAATTAGACTCTGTTCAAGAGAGTCTATTCTATTGGCTTTCAAAAGCCATTAGAATAAAAGGGAGTAGCACAGCTAAGGAAAAGGGGGAAAAAATGGCAGACTGCATTGTTTGGCAACCCCCATGAAATGGTCGCTCGACCCCAAATGGGGTCCCGACCCACAGGTTGAGAACCACTGCTGTAAAGGCTAACTCTCTCTACTATTTCCATTATCTCTTAAGATATTATTATGGTAGGTCAGTAAGATCTTCATACATTACAATAGGTAGATAAATTATTTGAGGATAGGATGTTTTAAACTACCAGCTAAGGTATATCTATTTCTTTTTGAAAATATTCATGCCATCAACTCCTGTTCCAATTCTCTTATTCAAGAACATAAGTGTGGTTTTATGAGGCTTTCAAGTTTAGACTACAAATTTCCTGTCATGTAAGATCAGAAACCCTTGCTGCCATTTCATAATTATCTGATTTTTTGTAACTTAATCAGGTTGTGCTAAATATTCCTGCCCAGCTTTGCTGAATTCCTTATCTTTTATAAGAAATTTATGAAAACATAGGAACATGATATACGGTGCAAAGAACATTTTTCTTTCACTTTCATAAATGATTAGCCTCACGGAATTTATATTTAAGTCAGTTTACTCCCAGTTGGGTATCTGTTGTCTGGTGTGAACTATAACAAGTGGGACAGGTGTGATTACATGCACCGTATACAGATAGTCTTTCTAAAAAATAAATTCTGCCTCCACGATCAGATTTCAGCTATGCTTTTTTTCTCCTTTTTTCCTGGACACAGGTACACTAAACAGCTGTAAAATGTAATGAAGTTTATTGGTCTTAAAGCATTGGCTAAAGTATTTTTTTCAGAAAAGAACCTTTGTGGTGACTGTAAGTAAATACTTCAGTGACAACTGGAAAAAATACTAATTTCCTTTTGCATATTGCTCCTAAGAGTTCTCAGTCAAGTTCCCAGCAGTCTTTTCTTTCACAATATGAGATGACATCACTATTTCCTGAGTTTTAGACAACAAAACTGTTGGTGCTTCCCACTTGGAAATCACAAGTCGATGTAAAAATTACAGTTCTGGCATACTAGGGAAAGCTTGTATCTGAAAAATCGTTTCCTAGTTTAGTTGTGTTACTAAAATGGAAACATGGGGAAATCTATATACACGGCCAAGCAATTTCTACTCCATGTACCTGCTCTTGCCATATTGTAAAGCATTTTTCTTAAAGGACAAATGCCATAGTTTCCCCCAGCAAAGCTTATTTTTAACTTTCACAGGAAATGATTGAATGAGCCAAAATCAGTTGTCCTTTCGCCTTCAGACCCTTGATTTTATTCCAGCCAAATAAACTCAGTCATTGTTCCCACCACAAATTATTTTCCCTTGTACTTTAAGAACTAAAAACTAAGCATGCATGCCACTGACTTTGTTCTAAGACTACTTGGAATAGTATAGTGTTCTTAGCATTAACAAGACACCTCAGTTTAAGATCAATGCCAATTCTGTTTTGTATGGGAATATAGAATTACCATAATTCAGTACAGGTAGTCCTGGACTTACGACAACTATTGAGCCCCAAAATTTCTGTTGCTAAGTGAGACAGCTGCTAAGTGAATCTTGCCACATTTTATGACCTTTCTTGCCACAGTTGTTAAGTGAATCACTGCAGTTGTTAAGTTAGTAATAGGGCTGTGAAGTGAATCTGGCTTCTCCATTCACTTGTGAGAAGATCACAAAAGACGATTCCATGGCTATGGGAAGCTGCAACCATCATAAATATGAGTCAGTTGCCAGCCACAATCACGTGAATTTAGCAGCATGACCATGTGGATGCTACAATGGCCGTTAAGTGTGAAAAACGGTCATAAGTCACTTTTTCAATGCCATTGTAACTTTGAACGGTCACTAAATGAACTGTTGTAAGCTGAGGACTACCTGTATTTGGCATTTTGAGCTTCAACTTCTGAAAATAGATTTTTTTTTTTGTCAATAAGATATAGCAAATGTCCATTCCATAGTTGTCCGGATTTTTGAAGTCCAGATATGAAAGTGAGAATAAACTAAAGCTAAAATCGTCTGTTTATGTTTAGATGCTTCAGCATTAATAGGTTTTTTTTTCTGGCAGAAGTTTATTCTGGCACAATTCAACATGTGTAATGAAAGTTTAAAGACTTTTATCTTCCTGTATAACAGGATTTTTTTCCCCTGATCTATGTGGTGGCTGCCAGTAGTAATAAAAAGGCCAGCTTGTGTGTTTTCTGATCAATCTTCTTTCAGAAGTCTACAAAGAAACCTGATTATGGGAGCAGGTCTTGCACAGGGTACTGTAAAGTTTGGTTCTGAAATAGGTCATATTCCTCACAACTAATAAAAAGAGTTTAAAGAGTAACAAATATGTAGTTTTCTGTGTTATGCTGACATGGTGCATTCTACCGTTGCATTTGGTCAGCCCATGCTGTTGCTTAGCTAGGATTCAATTTTAAATGAACATAGATACAATTTCTGCAATATCAAACATATTTAAATAGGCTGAGCTCAATAAGGTTAAATTTAGACGTTGGGAAGATTTTTGCTCGGCCCATTAGCAGTACGAGCCACCCACTTTTAGGATGCAAAAATAGACCATATTGTCTTCCTCCCCCTCCTAATCTGTTGCAAATGTACCTTCCATATGTGTTTTCCAGTTTTAATTTGCTGCTTTCTGATGTTTAATCCTCAAGAGAAATGTGCTCATCTATCAGTAGCCCCAGATCCAATTGATGGTAATGCCTGGAATACCCCTTTCTTCCAGAGGTTATTGTCCTGAGCATATAATAATAATAATAATAATAATAATAATAATAATAATAATAATAATAATAATAATAATAATAATAATAATAATAATAATAATAATACCAAATGAAGAACAGAATAGAGGCATGGGAAGACAAAGCACTACATGGCCAATACATGAAAAAAATAGCTGGGAAAGCAGATAATAAAAAGACCTGGCAATGGCTAAGAGCAGAAAAATTGAAGAAAGAGACCGAGGGACTAATTCTGGCTGCACAAGACCAAGCCTTAAGGATAAATGCATACAAAGTCAAAATTGAGAAGACAACAGACAGTAAGTGCCGCCTATGCAAAGAAGCTGAAGAAACAGTGGACCACTTGGAAAGCTGTTGCAAGAAGATTGCACAGACTGACTACAAGCAACGGCATGACAAAGTAGCAACAATGGTGCATTGGAAGATCTGCAAAAAATATCATTTGCCTGTAAACAAAAACTGGTGGGATCATAAAATAGAGAAAGGAATAGAAAATGATAAAATTAAACTGCTCTGGGACTTCAGAATTCAAACAGACAAGCACCTGCAACATAACACCCCAGACTTAACAATTGTCGATAAGAAAGACAAAAAGTCTGGATAGTGGACGTGGCAGTGCCTGGAGACAGCAGAATAGAAGAGAAAGAACTGGAGAAGATAATAAAATACAAAGACCTACAAATAGAAATAGAAAGACTGTGGCAAAAGCAAGCAAGGGTAGTACCAATAGTCATAGGCTCCTTGGGTGCAATACCAAAACAACTGGAGCACCACTTGAACACCATTGGCATTGACAAATTCGCTATTAGTCAATTGCAAAAGGCGGCCTTATTAGGAACTGCTTCCATCCTGCGACGATACCTGTAATACCATCAAACATCCACATCTGCCTATCCCAGGTCCTGGGTAAGGACTCGATAGGTAGACAAAATGCCAAACCCAGTGTGAACATCTGGCTGACTGTGCGATGATCAATAATAATATTAATAATATTATTATTAATAATAATAATACATTGACAAATTTGCTATTAGTCAATTGCAAAAGGCGGCCTTACTAGGAACTGCTTCCATCCTGAGACGATATCTGTAATACCATCAAACATCCACATCTGCCTATCCCAGGTCCTGAGTAAGGACTCGATAGGTAGACAAAATGCCAAATCCAGTCTGAACATCTGGCTGACTGTGCGATGATCAATAATAATATTAGAAAGACTGTGGTAAAAGCAAGTAAGGGTAATACCAATAGTAATAGGCTCCTTGGTTGCAATCCCAAAACAACTGGAGCACCACTTGAACACCATTGGCATTGACAAATTCGCTATTAGTCATTTGCAAAAGGCGGCCTTACTAGGAACTGCTTCCATCCTGCGACAATATCTGTAATACCATCAAACATCCACATCTGCCTATCCCAGGTCCTGGGTAAGGACTCGATAGGTAGACAAAATGCCAAATCCAATCTGAACATCTGGCTGACTGTGTGATGATCCATAATAATAATAATAATGTTGGAAGGGACCTTGGAGGTCATCTAGTCTAACCCCCTGCTCCCAGCAGGAAACCCTATACCATTTCAGACAAATGGCTGTCCAGTCTCTTCTTAAAAACTTACAGTGATGGAGATTCACTGCTTCTGGAGGCAGGTTGTTCCACTGGTTAATTGTTCTAACTGTCAGGAAGTTTCTCCTTAGTTCTAGGTTGCTTCTCTCCTTGATTAGTTTCCATCCGTTGCTTCTTGTCCTGTTTCAGGCGCTTTGGAGAATAGCTTCACCCCCTATTCTTTGGGGCAGCCCCTGAGATACTGGAACACTGCTATCATGTCCCCCCTTGTCCTTCTCTTCATTAAACTAGACATACCCAATTCCAGCAACCGTTCCTTATATGTTTTAGCCTCCAGTCCCCCTAATCATCTTTGTTGCTCTTCTCTGTACTCTTTCTAGAGTCTCCACATCTTTTTTACATCGTGATGACCAAAACTGGATGCAGTATTCCACATGTGGCCTTACCAAGGCATTGAAGAGTGGTATTAACACTTCACATGATCTTGATTCTGTCCTCTGTTAATGCAGCCTAGCCCTGTGTTGGCCTTTTTGGCAGCTGCAGCACAGTGCTAATGAACTGTCCTCACTTTTACAAGTTCAAGTTTCGTTCAACCTTTACATACTGCCCATCTTTTCAGTTTTGCTCAGACTAGATGAAGTACAGCTTCTTTATCTATGGAGATTCTGATTCTCATCTCATCCAGTCACCCAGGTCAGAGTCGTCCCAAAGGTGTTTTTTCAAAAGGAAACTGGACTATGTTATTCCTTGAAGATGTTTCATTTCTCATCCAGGAAGTTTCTTCAGTTCTGAAGTGAAGGAGCTTCTTCAGTTCAGAATTGAAGAAGCTTCTTAGGTGAGAAGCAAAATGTTTTCAAGGGAAAACATAGCCCAGTTGCCTTTTGAAAAAGCACCTTCGGGGTATGCTCTCTTTGGTTTTCTACCTTCCAGTAACACTATTGCAAAGCAGTCTTGCCCCCACCTTTCCTTTTTTATTAAAAAAAAAAAAGTTGCAACTTAGAAATGTTGTACCTTATTTCTATGAAACGGAATGATCAGCCCTTCCATGCTGTAAAGTTTCAATAAACTTGCGAATAATGGAGGAATGAAAGCACCACGTGTTCGCTTTGGTTTGGTTATGGTTGCATCATAGCAACTTTGGTACCATAAGGGGGCAGGGGAAGGGATCTGCTGTAATGTCAAAGGAGATAATGCGCCAAGAGGTTAATATCAAAGAAGACAATGTGGCAAGGAGTTGTGTAAACATTTGGAAAAAAAAACAGGGCACAAGTGAGATATGCATAATCTCTAAAAGGAAAGGCAGACATTGGTAGACTGGCCTACACAAAAGCCAGCTAGTGTGTCTTGCCTTCAGCACAAATGGGAAGAGCATGAAATGGAAGAATGACCAATCAGTCCTAATCTACACTGAGCACCAGTCTAACCCATTGTCAACCAGCTGCATCCCAATCTGACTTAAGAAACAGAAGGGACCATCCTGGAAGAGAACCCAGCTTATGTTGCCATGTGGAATTGCCTTACTCTTACTAATATCATTGGGAACTTCAGTTAATTGTGAATAGAAGTGATTATGAATATAGTGCAAATAGAATATAGGCTAAATTATTTAGTGGGTACCTAATGTGTAGAGTTTCCTGAAGTGTTAATTATAGTACTGCCTTAAGTTAGTATTCCGGATCCCTATGCCCAATGTAATTACCATATTTTCTGGCACTAACGCTGCCCCTGGGCACTTGCCAGACCTCATCATAAGTCTTTTTTGGAAGATCTCGGCAAGGGACAGCACTAATAAAGGTACGGTACTTTTGGAATGTGGCCAAAGCAGTCTATAACCTGATCTGAGCGGTCTAAAATGCTCAGATCAGGGGACAGACTCCCTTGAAGCAGCCCCCTCTCCCTGCTCTCCATCACATTGCGCTACCGCTCGGATCGTCTTGGAGACAGGGAGGGCTGGGCAGGCAGGGAGAGCTGACCCACCCAATCCAAACAGGCTTTGTATACAACAACCAGCCAATCACCGGTAAGGTACATCGCTTGCCGTGATTGGCTGGTTGTTGTATACTGGGTAATTTTTATTTGGTGTGCAAGTATAGCCCAAACTCTATATTTTAACTGGAAAAGTTGGGAGTCGTCTTATACGCCCAGTCGTCTTATATGCCGGAAAATACGGTAATAGTATTTATCCGCATTACATCCTTCTTTGCATTTGTTGTGAAGGAATCTTTTTGACATAGCAAAGGGGGACAGGAAGAAGGAAAGGGCAGGAAATAAATAAACACAGAGAAGGCTGAGGAGATTAGCCAAGAGGGGAGGCATCACCCAGGAGAGGATGAAGGGAAAGGCATAGAGGGAGTGGAAAAAAATAAGGATGTAAGTAAATAAATAAATAGATTAACAAATGGGAAAGGGAGGGGAGAGGAGAGGAAAGGAAAGGAGAAGGGAGGAAAAGAGGAAAGGGAAGGGAAAGAAAGGGTTAAAAAACAGAAAAAAGAGAGAGAGGAAATTTGTAAAAGTCAGAACTGTGACTCAGAATAGATATCACCAGAGAAAAATGCTAAATTTTAAAATCAGGTTTCCCTCAGATATTGCACCTATATTTTACCAGCAGCATCCCCACTTAACTGAATTAATGAATTAAATTACATTCTATACCACATCTTTATTTTAGTCCTTGCCCAGTATGAAGTAACAACAGCAACAACAAGAATGTGGAACTGACTAGTTATAACAGAAAAATAGTCTATACCATAAACCTGTAAAGGCAATAATGAAACAGTTAAAAGTTAGTTCAGTAAATTTATAAAATTATTATAATGATTATATTCCTAATCTGTTCTTTCAGGACTCCCAGAGGTGCATTTGTAGGTTAACTATAAGTAATAGATTGACTGAAATTAAGATTTAATTAAAATTTAAAGAATTAGTAAAATACATGTTGATGTACTATATAGCCTACTTCATGTTTTGTTAAACGAATTCGTACATTACTTTCTAAAGTAAATTCAGTATTTTTAATTGTTCTCTTTAAATTGTTTTTATATTTAATATTTAATCTCCCCACCATAATGTCCTGTTAAGGGACATCTCATGGTATTATTATTGATAGAATTGGAAGAAACACTGACTATATGTATGAAAAAGTTGGGATATAAATGCTGTCAGGTAGCAATGAAACTTGAAAAAAATCACATCAAATTAGTGACATTTATGCACAGAATTGCAGACTGAAGAGTCTAATAATTTCCATTTGCAAGTAGCAATTTCACTGAAGAATTGTAGACTTATCCTGCTGTTATCCTTAAGTAAATTTGTAGTTGTTGGTTTCATTCTTTTCATTTGTTTGCTCCATTATCAGAGTATGTTAGTCAAACTGTACTTACACGTTATGCAGGTTAAGATCACACATTCAGCAAACATTCAAAGTTATTATGGCACTGAACAAAAGAGATTTTGGACTGGTTCTTGAAGTTCCACTGTAGAGTAACCATGATTTTCAAAGCACCCTGCCAGCTTTCCACAAGCAAGGACAATAGGGAAGCTGGCAGGAGAGTTGAAAGTCACCTTTTTTCCTTCCTGTGCTTCATAGTGCCTATTCCTCCTGTCCCACTCTCCAATCTGTGGAAGGCTGATTTAAGAACAAATACCTAAAAGTCTTCCACAACATGGTGTCCTAGATAAACGTTAGTAGTTTCTTCAGAGGTCCTTTAAGGGGAGGAGTCAAATGGATTGCTTTAGTTCTATGGCACAGCTGTTTATTATATAGTCTTGCTGAACCTGTACACCACCACAGCTGTGGCTCTTCAAAGTTTCAGCTGGAGTATTTTGGTCTAGTGAACAGCAGTTCCTTTTAATGTTTATGTCCTATGTCCCATCACACTTCTAAGATACTTTGACTGATTTTATTCAAATAAAATAGGGAGGAAGAGAGGTAGAGCCTTGGTAGTAAGATTTGAAGAAGGCCAGGGTCCACAGGGCAGGCATGAGGAGATTCTAATTTAATTATGAAAATTTAATAGCAGAAGTTTAAAATAAATAATATAAGGTAGGAAACTCCCATTTAAGCACTGGGCAGACATAAGATGATGTTTAGTACAGGAAATGTGATGAAGTAAGAAAGATACCACAACAAATGGCATGGTAGAAGTCCGTGCCAATTATAGCTTTGATATAAAGCACAGCTCATACATATACTTCATGTGAATTCCTAGATCTCCAGATCATAGTTGCAATATGACAGGGATCCCTAGCCCCCAGTCCGTGGACCAGTACCAGGCCGCGGCATGCCAGCAACCGGTCCGCACATACAAGCAAAGCCCCATCCGTGGAATACAGACAGCACACAAAACCACACACCCTCCGGTCCATGGAAAAACCTTTCTCCACAGAACTGGTCTCTGATGCCTAAAAAGTTGGGGACCTCTGCAATATGATATGACTACCTAGAGCAGCGGTTCTCAACCTGTGGGTCGGGACCCCATTTGGGGTCGAACGACCATTTCACAGGGATCGCCAAACAACGCAGTCCGCCATTTTTTTCTCTTTTTCCTTAGCTGTGCTAATCCCTTTTATTCTATTGGCTTTTGAAAGCCAATAGAATAGACTCTCTTGAATAGAGTCTAATTCTATTGGCTTTCAAAAGCCAATAGGAATTGTCCAGGCTGTCTCTGTCGTGCTGAGCCTGCCAAAAGCCCCAGTCTGCAAACGGTGCTGCAAGTTGTCTGAAGTGAAGGCGAGCTGTCTGGAAGCTTCCACCCCTCCCTGCTGAGCAAGTACTAAAAATGTAAGTAAAAGAGGGCCAGGGGTAGAGGTGGGAGGCCGGCAGGCGCAGGGAGGGTTGCTAGCGCGCGTGGGGTCTGGCGGGTGCCTTACCTCCCTTGGGCTGGGCCAGCTGGTGGCCCAGCCGGTGGTCGGCCTGCACCGTCTCTGCTGCTTGCCAGCTACGCCTCGGCCAGCACAGGGGGCGGCACCACGCATGCGTGGCGCTCCCGGGCAGGGAAAGTCCTCAACTTACGACCGGTTGGGTAGTCCTTGACTTACGACCGGTTGGGGGTCGCGGCATTAAAAAGGTTGAGAACCACTGACCTAGAGCCACTTAGGAAGTAGGGGTGTAGAGTGTCCTGAGATGAGCCCATGCCAAGAAAATTTGGACAGGAAAGATTGGAGAGATGAAAATAAATTCTTGTATCCTAGGGGTTTTTTTTCGCATGTACAATTCACCTAAATTTTCTTTTGCTTTTCTGACCAGAGAATTGAACCAGACTGGAATATTAATGAAAAGAACGAATCCAGAAAATCACCCAAGGCAAATATTAATTCAGTTTTATTTGTTGAAGTTTTTTTCTTCTCACTTGTCTTTTTGTTTCCTACTTGAAGTTGTAAAATATTAGCAGAATCTGACATCAGACATGAAATAGCACGGAGTTCAAACCACATTTAAGATGACACAATCCTGGAATGACCTATTCTTAAGTTATGTACTTCTCTTCACTTTGCTGGCCCACTCCCTTTCCCACTGCTGTGGTTCCAGGTGTTGACAGCTAAGAGACAAGAACGAGAATTTTCAAAAACATTTTGAAGCATTAAAAAAAGTCCCAATTAGTTCCTGTTAGTTCAAGCATTGCTGGCTGTGGAATTCTGGGAGCTGAAGTCCACATGCCTTAAAATTTTCAAGGCTGAGAAACACTGTCTTAGATAAACTATTCCAGTTATTACCATACTGTGCAACTATTCCATTTTTTTCTCCTCAAGATATATTTTTGTAGGGAAAAAAAAGAATGGGTCCCATGAGGAATGAAACTTCATCTGAACCATGAAGAAAATAATACATATAAGCAGACTGAATCATAATTTTTTTTAAAAAAACCTTATCCACAAACAACCTAAGGTCTATTTCATAATTAGACTTTCCTCACCAAGAGTCAGTGGGATAAGCAGTAACCTAACAAAAAGATACAGCTGAGGTGGCGCAGCAGTTAGAGTGCAGTACTGCAGGCTACTTTAGCTGACTGTTCAGCAGGTCAGCGGTTCAAATCTCACCGGCTCAAGGTTGACTCAGCCTTCCATCCTCCGGGGTAGGTAAAATGAGGACCCAGATTGTTGGGGGCAATGTAAATATATATATACATTGCTTACTGGTGTACACCGCTTAGAGAGTGCTTGCACTTAAAGCGGTATAATAAGTCTCATAAATAAATAAACCTTAATGTGACTGGGTTATGACTTATGATCACAGCTGAGCCCAAAATTTCTGTTGCTAAGTGAAACATTTGTTAAGTAAATTTTGTCCCATTTTACAACCTTTCTTACCACAATTGTTAAGTGAATCCCTGCAATTGTTAAATTAGTAACATGGTTGTTAAATGAATATGGCTTTCCCATTGACTTTGCTTGTCAGAAGGTTGCAAAAAGTGATCACATGATCCTGGGACACTGCAACAGTCATAAATATAGGCCAGTTGCCAAGCATCTGAATATTGATCACGTGACCATGGGTATGCTATAATGGTCGTAAGTGTGAAAAACGGTGATAAGTCACTTTTTTCAGTGTCATTGTAACTTTGAATGGTCACTAAATGAACTGCTGTAAGTTGAGGACCACCTTTATTCTGAAACTATACACCTGTTAAAAATGTAGTTAGATTATTGTTTATAACAGCATCTTCTAAAATACTGAAAAATGGTAAAATAGATAAAAAAAAGTTTCATAATGGCTGTGGAATTCTTTCTGTGAAATGTCCAGGGGATAGCTTTGTGATATGAACACAGTCAACAACTCCAGTAAGGGGGAAAAAATGCCATGACCCCAAATGTACAGATTGGGTCATTACTTTTTTACTTTTACCTTTAAAACAGTATCTATTCACATCAGTAGGGATGACAGTATTCTAAAGCTCTGGAGACAGAGAAAAACTCTTCCTTCCTATTAGCTGCTGATTAATTGGAAATTCCTGATTGCTGAAAACTTCCCAAGAGAAAATTTTGAGAAAATAAATTGAGAAAAAAAAATTCCCAAGAGAAAAACGTATTTGGGAAATCTGGCAGGATGGGAAAATACCCACACTAGAGGTCATGGTGATAATGAAAGTCAACCGTGATTTAAAGGAAATCTTGAATGATAACGAAAATCTACTATGAGTTAGAAGAAGTGTTGAGAATACCTACAGTCTTTTGCCAAAGTTTCTCTCTCTTTTTTTTTTTGCAAGTTATCATTCTTTAAATGGAAACTACCATTTTAATGTCACGTTAAAAAGTGACTCCTCTCCCCACAATTCTACATAGAACAAAATATTGTTCATGGTGAAATTATGTACTCTCCTAGCCTATAAGCTAGTGTTTTTCAACCTTGGTAACTTTAAGCTGACTCCCTGGAGAAGAGTCTAATGCTGGGAAAGATCGAGGGCAATAGAAGGGGACGACAGAGAATGAGGTGGCTGGATGAAGTCACTGAAGCAGTAGGCGTGAGCTTAAAAGGACTCCAGAAGATGGTAGAGGACAGGAAGGTCTGGAGGAACGTTGTTCATGGTGTCATGATGGGACGGACATGACTTCACAACTAACAACAACAACAAACTTTAAGATAAGTGGACTTCAATCTAGGCGCTGTCTGGAGAATTCCACATTAAAGTATTCCAATATCTCAGGGGCTGCCACAAAGAAGAGGGAGTCAAGCTATTTTCCAAAGCACCTGAAGGCAGGACAAGAAGCAACGAATGGAAACTAATCAAAGAGAGAAGCAACCTGGAACTAAGGAGAAACTTCTTGACAGTTAGAACAATTAACCAGTGGAACAACTTGCCTCCAGAAGCGGTGAATGCTCCAACACTGGAAGTTTTTAAGAAGAGACTGGACAGCCATTTGTTCGAAATGGTAAAGGTTTACTTCCCTGAGCAAGGGGTTGGACTTGATGACCTCCAAGGTCCCTTCCAACTTTATTATTATTATTATTATTATTATTATTATTATTATTATTATTATTATTATTATTATTATATTGCAAAGAAATGCTGCTCTAAAGTTATCTTGAAAGATTGGGGCAGGAGCAGATTAGAATAGGGAATAACTATAGCGCTATGTATTCGGAACAGGTAGAGAATTAGGAAAATATGGTCTTGGGTGAGAAAGGATAGAACTTCATTAGGGAACTTGTTTTCTGAAAGATCTGAGAAATAATCATTTATATGAGGGGTGTCCAACTTTGGCAACTCTCAGAATTCCCCAGCCAAAGTTGCCAAGGTTGGACATTCCAAAAACAATTTGCTCCTAAAAATGTTTTCTTTTCATTAAACATGATTACACATATGGGTACTACAGTATTACAGCAATCCTTAAAAATAATATATGTTTGTGTGTGTGTGTGTGTGTGTGTGTGTGTATGTCTTTGGTTATTCGGGTTTTCTCCCGTGTCAGATTGGAAGTGTCTTGGCGACGTTTCAACGAAGTCCCATTCGTCATCTTCAGGCTGATGTTTTCGGCTTCGTGCTTCTAGGAGCAATGCTAGACCTACATACAAACATCTGCGAAAACCTCAGAAAACACACACACACACACACACACACACACACACACACACACATATATATATATATACACACATACACATATATCCACACACACACAAACACACATGCACACATACACATATATCCAAAAGAAATAATCAGACATATTACAGTAGAAGTTTTGAACGATTCGTCTACATTTTAAAACCATAATCTGAATTAACAAAATCCTGGCATATGCTTGTAAAGTCATATATAAAGCTGCATTTATTACCATTTTAGGCAGCTGAAACTCAAATATCTCCTGACTTGGGGCATAACTGCAACAGTATGATTTTTGGATTCACAGTCTAGACAAAATTGGCAGTCTGTAAAATTTATCACTGCTTGCTGTCACAAAAATGTGTCAAAATCCAAATTTGCATAAATGTGGTGGTGTAATGGTCTAGGATCATCCCATCAGTAACTGTGTTTTGTTCGACATTTGTTTTAAATAGTTTTCAGATTGTTTGGAATTCATCATTCTTCTATCCAAACATGGCCAAAGTCTGTAGGATAGCATTCCACGGCTTCCAAAGGGACAGAAATAATATTTATGACTGTGTTTGCCGATAAATTCCAAGTACAAATTGCATAGTAATCTAAATAAATTTAACAAGGGTACTACAAAACATAAATTTTAATTAAATCAGTTAGAGTGACAAAAAAATTCTGTTAGATCTCTTATCCTACTGACCCCCTCCCCCTTTAAAAATAATACCTTTAATTATGTCCTGTATGCTTTCCATAGATTTTTAGATTTTTCTAATATGAGCACCTGCTTTTCTTTGTGTAGTAATAGTAATATCAAGACTGCCATAAATCACTATTCATTTTCATGTGTTCTTTTCTATATGATTGGTTGAGATATGAATATCTCTTCATACATTTAAATAATTTAGGATCTTCTTTCTTTGTTGGACAATTCAGGACATTTTCTGAAAGTATCCATTTATGTACCAGTTAAAGTGACCCAGATTACACTTTTATTATGTTGGAGAAGGAAGAGCTTGCATTATGACATCACAATGCTCTATTTACCAGCTTCTCAGTTTTGACTCTTTTTGTCTTTTATTCCAAAAACTGCATTTCTAGGAGTAGATGAGAACATCTTAGGTTACTGAAGGAACTTTATCTGAAGATCATATATACCAGAGGTGGAGAACTATGGCCCCTTTATGATGTGTGGACTTCAACTCCCAAAATTCCTGAGCCAGCTGGAATTCTGGGAGTTGAAGTCCACAAGTCATAAAAGCACCATAGTTCCTCACCCCAGTTTAGATCCAGACCAGGATGTACCTTGAAAACAATCAATAACTAGACTCTAAACATAAAATTTTTGACTTCAGAAAATATTTGAAACACTAAATAACAAGCTAGTTAAGTTTGTTGTCATCCCACTTGAGTGGATACATACATGTCTATCTGACTTTAATACAATTATGATGACAATGAAGACTCTTCCAGCAGCAAGTCAGCCGATTCCAACTATAAAATCAGTTTTGAAATGTTGTCACATAGAAATATTGAGATTGAACCTGCGTTGTTTGGCGACCCCCATGAAATGGTCGTTCGACCCCAAATGGGGTCCCGACCCACAGGTTGAGAACCACTGCTCTACAATATTTATAGCTTTATTTCATCTTCATTAAACTCTTTCTTTTAAAGATACTAAATTTTGAAGTCTGAATTTTATACTGGATTGGATTGATTGCTTCACTGAGCTACATCAACAAACATTTCTGCCTAGACCAAGAAAATATCTATCTATCTGTCTGTCTGTCTGTCTGTCTGTCTGTCTATCTCTATGTAAGTCTGAAAACTTGAACTTACCTTTTTTTTGCGCAGGACGACTTGACAGTCTGTAGATTGGGATGTGACCATTTTATTCTTTAAATCAGATTCTTCTGACACCAAGGGTGCATTTAGAATGCATTCATTCTGAGAATTTGTAACATTATGCGCATCCACATGATTATCCTTTGACCAGATGAGAGAACCAGGTGAGTGTGGAAGAGAATTATTAGAATCTCCTATGTTTGCATCATTGCCACAATCTTTATCTTTATCATAGAATAAAGTGCAGTCATTTTTCTCATGTAGAACATCTGGTTTTTCATATTGTACAGCTGTAGCTCCATGAACTATCTGCTCCTCCAACATACTTTTTTCCACAGAATGGTTCCAGTTTTTTTCTTTTGAGACATCTTCACTTTCATTAGAGTTGTATCCAAGTATGATAACTTCTTCTCTACTATTGTTTTTGGTTGCTCTCTCATAATTAGAAGTGCTCATTTTTTCAGTTGGTTCAGTGGTATGATTGCATTCTTCCTTTGCTTCTCCTCTTGAGATGATTTTCACCGAAGGCTCCTCTAAACTGTTATTTTCAGCTAACAATTTAACTTCAACAGGCATAAACTGGCAGTTGATGGTCTCCAGTGGGAGGTCCGTGTTCTTGATGCCACCCTTGCCATCATCACTTCCAACAGAAACATTGACTAAAGTTTCCACACTAGCTTCCAGGGAGAGAAATTCTTCTTCTTCTTGATGATTTTCATTTTCATCTAATTCTTTGGAAACGTTTCTGAAAGGTTTTGAGGGGAAGACTACCAACTCTCCAACATGACAGCAATCTGGCAAGGAAGCACTTTTTTCTTTCAGATCTTCACACCAAAGTTCATTCTTTTCCATTCCGGCTTGCAAGTTGTCAACTACTAAGCCATGCTTGCATAATATATCAGAATCAAGAGATCCAAAATGCAAGCCCATCCATTGTGTTACATATTCCTCCCAGCTCCTTTTTCTGATTGCTAGAGACATGTCATAGTATTTAACAATTGGTTCTGAAGTGTGGCATACTATATGCTGGAGGAAACATGATGGATTCTATAAACTTTTCCATCCAATGAAATGGTTCTTGCTCTTGCATATCTGTATTTTTTTTTTAAAAAAACATAGAATTCCAGTGTAAGAATAAATGAAAGCATTCATATATTCCTTAAACTTTTAGCAAGAAATGGTTTTGGAGAACAGTTTTAATAGTTTGCAAACAGATATAATTAAGCATATCCTTTTGCTGAATCCTCCCTCAATGAAGTAAACAGAATGTTATAAACAACTCTATCAGAACATAACAGATTCCTTAAGCCAAATTTGGACAATGGCCTCTTTTTCATTGCTTCAATCATAAGACAACTATTTTCCATGGGTTTAAAAGCTATCAAATCTTGCGAGTTCATGATATCAGTCAACAATTCAAAATAGCCAAGCATAGCATTATTGTCAAAAAGCTGAATTTTAATGACTATCTCTTATGTTTTAAATGCTCATATTTATTACACTAGTAAAGCAATCCAAGGCTAAAAGTAAGTGGAATGAAAACCGATCTAAAACCTTTGAAGAAAATTAGATTTGATTAGGATGTTAACAATTATAGACATTTTAATAAGCAGATTGTTAATTAAAGTAGGTAGAATGCCTACTCCCATCCTAAACCTGTGCATTTGATTTTTATTTCCTAAGCAAAATTAAAATTGGATGTGATATCTTCCAGTGCACCAAATGTTTTTTTCCTCTTGATATAAGCATAAAGAAACCCCACAAACATTCACATTTATGGTGTAAAACTAACAAAATAATCTCTAAATCAGTGGTTCTCAACCTTTTTAATGCCGTGACCCCCCAACCAGTCGTAAGTCGAGGACTACTCAACCGGTCATAAGTTGAGGACTACTCAATTGGTGCAGCACCGTTTGCAGAATGGGATTTTTGGCGGGCTCAGCAGGGCAGAGACAGCCTGGACAATTCCTATTGGCTTTTGAAAGCCAATAGAACTAGACTCTATTCAAGAGAGTCTATTCTATTGGCTTTCAAAAGCCAATAGAATAAAAGGGAGTAGCACAGCTAAGGAAAAGGGGAAAAAAATGGCGGACTGCGTTGTTTGGCGACCCCCGTGAAATGGTCGTTCGACCCCAAATGGGGTCCCGACCCACAGGTTGAAAACCACTGCTCTAAATAATAAATTGAACAATGTCTGTAGATCCGTGCATATGTGTGCATACCTATTATACCTGCTCTTCATGCTACTATGTCCAGGAAAAAAAAAAACTACCTTTTGATGAAATAAGTGTAATGAGAGTAAAGAGCTTGATTGGCTGTAACATTTTACAAGTTCAAAGATCAGCTATTTTTTTTTTCTCTTTTGCTCCCTGTCAGCACTTTGCATAGATCTGCTTATTGATTTCAGCAATAAAGAAGATTGACTACTGCATTTGTTCTGGGTCATTTAATTCCACCAAGGGAAGCTCCAATTGCACACCCCAGACCACAAGACTGTCCTGATAAAATCACATGCCTGAAAATAGAAAAATAGGCAGCCTGAAAGAATCGCAGAATTATGACCATTTGACTGAGTTTCAGTAAGATGTGCTGGATAAAGTGATTTTTTTTTCACAGTGTAGTGTTTGACTGCACAGAAGCCTTTAATTTTTTTTTTTTTTATAAGACTGTCCTATTTCTATCCTGCATTCACATTGTTATGTCTGCAAAACGGAAAACATAAACATGCATGTAGAGGTGACAGGATTCACTCCTTATTCTTGGACACTAAAAAACAGGAATGGAAGTCTTTCCCCAATGCACTCAGACAAAAATGTGAGATTCACTAACTGTGGTTTTCCACAAGAAAAACACTTCTACGTGTTTTTTTTTTTTTTTAAGAGATAGTGGGAAGAAGTTTACAGACAGATTGAAAGTGGACCTACATGCTATAAATAGCAGAAGGTCCTACTGAAAATTGCATCCCCAAGACACGTTCCCATTTCTTTTCTCTGAAAAGTGCAGTTCAGTGATCTACAAATCTTGACACTGTCACTCCATCATCACTTATGATGCTCATTTTATGGTGGATCAAGAAGCACATGGAAAAATAGCACCAAAGCACAGATTAAGCATTTTTTTAAAATTAAAATGTCCCTACACAGAGGACAGACTTTTCAAAGTATCTGTAAGAACAGGGGAAAATTTCAAGAGTTTTTTTTTTTTTTTTTTTGGAGAGAGGAGATTTAAGGCATACAATTCGATGCTTCTTTGGTTAAGATGCCATAGAATTCTCCTCTACTATGATTTTCCACTACGAGCAGTTAAGTAGAAAGAACATGCACTTAACAAAATATTCAAAACAAGATTAGACAATTTCTATATTTCTATATATTTTATTTAATAAATAAAAACAAAATATCCCAGAATGTTCTGGAAAACTTAACAAGTGGTCCTCATTTTATTGATCGCAATTGGGACCAGCAACTTGATTATTAAATGAAGCAGCCACTAAGTGAAAAAATATAATATTATGATTTTACTTTGGCTTTCCTTTGCTTTACAGACATTGCTAGCATTAGCACTTTATAGTTTAAAAACCGTATCTCAACACTATATTTCTTCCTATAGTGGACCACCAATGTAATATTCTGCTGGATCTGGTTTAGTAAAACTATGTATTATGGAAGAAAGGGGAAAATGTGAAATATCTAGCTGGGTTTATATGTCTTTAAGAATCACTGATAAACAAAGAGTAGAATAGAATAGAATAGAATAGAATAGAATAGAATAGAATAGAATAGAATAGAATAGAATAGAATAGAATATATGGAATGGAATGGAATAGAATAGAATAGAATATATGGAATGAATAGAATAGAATAGAATAGAATAGAATAGAATAGAATAGAATAGAATAGAATAGAATAGAATAGAATAGAATAGAATAGAATAGAATAGAATAGAATAGAATAGAATAGAATAGAATAGAATAGAGATATGGAATAGAATAGAATAGAATAGAATAGAATAGAATAGAATAGAATAGAATAGAATAGAATAGAATAGAATAGAATAGAATAGAATAGAATAGAATAGAATAGAATAGAATAGAATGGAATAGAATAGAATAGGAATAGAATAGAATAGAATATGGAAATAGAATAGAATAGAATAGATAGAGAATAGAATAGAATAGAATATATGGAATGAAGAATAGAATAGAATAGAATAGAATAGAATAGAATAGAATAGAATAGAATAGAACATGGAATGGAATAGAATAGAATAGAATAGTATAGAATAGAATAGAATAGAATAGAATAGAATAGAATAGAATATAGAATGGAATGGAATGGAATGGAATGGAATGGAATGGAATGGAATAGAATAGAATAGAATAGAATAGAATAGAATAGGAATATGGAATAGAATAGAATAGAATAGAATAGAAATAGAATATGGAATAGAATAGAATAGAATAGAATAGAATAGAATAGAATAGAATAGAATAGAATAGAATAGAATAGAATAGAATAGAATAGAATAGAATAGAATAGAACAGAACAGAATAGAATAGGGAAAATGGAATGGAATGGAATGAAATAGAATAGAATAGAATAGAATAGAATAGAATAGGAATAGGAATAGATATATGGAATGGAATGGAATGGAATGGAATGGAATAGAATAGAATAGAATATGTGGAATGGAATGGAATGGAGTGGAATGGAATGGAATGGAATAGAATAGAATAGAATAGAATAGAATAGAATAGAATAGAATAGAATAGAATAGAATAGAATAGAATAGAATAACAGAGTTGGAAGAGATCTTGACCCTCTGCTCAAGTAGGAGATCCTAAAACACTTCAGACAAGCAATTGTCCAGTCTCTTTTTAAAAGCCTCCACTGAGGAAACACCTACAACTCCTGAAGGCAAGGGATTCCTCTGGTTAATTGTTCTCATTATTATGAAATTTCTCCTTAGTTCTAGGTTGCTTCTCTTGATTAGTTTCCATCCATTGCTTCTTGTCTTGCCTTCAGGTGCTTTGATAATAGGTTGACCCCTTCTTCTTTGTGGCAATCCCTTAAATATTGGAACACTGCTGTCATGTCACACCTAGTCTTCCTTTTCTCTAGACTATCCATACTCAATTTCTGCAACCATTCGTCATATGTGTTAGTCTCCGGGCCCTGCCCCTCACTCATTCCAGAAGAATATCATAGCTAATGGTATTGAAAACTGTAGAGACATCTAGGATTGCAAGAACAGAAAGCATCACCACCAGGATCCTTGGATGATGCTGTGTTAAACCCTGGCCTGGAACCCAACTAAAAGGGGTTCAAATAATTCACCTCTTGCAGCTCCTCTTCCCACAACGTATGCAATTATCAACTTCTCACCAACCTGCCTGGGACTGGAGGGTTGTTGAGAAGAGAAGATTAGAAACTGGATGAAAATTGTCCTTTCCAAAAATCCGACTATCTATAATTAAATACAATTAGTGTGATTAGTTCCCCTACATTTAACGATTTTGCCCTGCCACATTAATAATTATAATTTTATGGCGTAAACTTTTGTAAGTTTACTGGACATTTTAGATGGGTGCATTTTTCCTGTACTCTTTTTTTTTATTTGGAGGTCATTTGTGGGTCAAAATGAATGGAAAGCCCTTGAAAACATGATTATTTCAGTGTGATCTGAGTTAAACTCCATCCCAAATAAAATATTTCAAACATTTCATTTTTTTCAAGAAATACACAGCATTTTGTAAATAGGTCTCTTTAAAACCAGGAGACTAAGTTTGAATTCTTTGTCAATTATGAAGATCACTAAATAGCCTGATTCTAGATCCCAAGACTTTGAGACCATTTCTATGAAACAAATTAAAATTTTAATTAGCTTCATGATAGAAGAATGTAGAAGCTGCTGGGAGTAGCATTATGTAATGTAAATAAAAATTGTAACCCCTTTAAAAGAAAGAATAAAATGTAAGTAAGATCTACTATCTAAATTTAAGGAGAGAAAACTATTTAAAAACAAATTGGCATTTCTGCACCCACAAATGGGAGCTCAAGGAAATATAGCAGCTACAAAGAGAGAAAAACAAAGTAGTTAAATGCAAATTCTGGTTAAGATTGTGAAGTCACTTAATTGTAGCAACATATGAACTACTTCCAGTCTATAGTGCAATTGTTCTTTTTAAGTGATGAACAGAAGTTGTGTTTCAAAAGAGGGAGCTCACTCGCACATTTATAGCCTGCTAAATTTTTGCTTAACTTTAGAAATAAATTATTATGGTTAAACAGTGTACATTGAAATTATTTCAGCCCATTACACAAAGAAGACAGCCAAACAGTAGCATGGTTCATTTTATACTACATGCAGAAAGGAAATATATCATAGAGTAGGATAAATAATTTCTAGAGACTGACAGTAAGATCACATCAAATATAAATAGAAAATCTCAACACACAAGATCTTACGTGACATACCATACAATCACCAACATTTTTGCCCATATGTCCATGTGCTATACCATAACAGTGTTGAAATGCCAACCTTTCACTATACCAGTGGTTCTCAACCTTTTTAATGCTGCGACCCCCAACCGGTCGTAAGTCGAGGACTACTCAACTGGTGCAGCACCATTTGCAGAATGGGACTTTTGGTGGGCTCAGCAGGGCAGAGACAGCCTGGACAATTCCTATTGGCTTTTGAAAGCCAATAGAATTAGACTCTATTCAAGAGAGTCTATTCTATTGGCTTTCAAAAGCCAATAGAATAAAAGGGAGTAGCACAGCTAAGGAAAAGGGAGGGGGGGGAATGGCGGACTGCATTGTTTGGCGACCCCCATGAAATGGTCGCTCGACCCCAAATGGGGTCCTGACCCACAGGTTGAGAACCACTGCACTATACATTTATGTAAAATTACCATAATATTCATATTAATTCCATTAAGTGAAAAGCTTATTAATTGTCAGTCTAGCCAAGCGGAAAGTGTAAAATGGGTTCCTCTTGTTTTCAAGTAGTGGTTTCATTTCCATGTTTGATGCAGAGATGAGAACTAGGAGAGAGATGAGCTATTCTCTGAAAGAATCTCTGAATTTCCTTTATGAATTGGAGATTATCTGGATTTTGAAGGATTGGAGAAAATTCAGTTCAAGTATGTCAGGGCAGGAATAGGAACCAGGTGCTTTCCACATGTCCTAGACTTCAAAGCTCATTAGATTCAACCAAAAAGACCAGTTAGAAGCAACTGTGATATTCATAGCTCAAACATCTGGAGAATACCACATAGCCTATTGCTGTAAGAAGAAACATTCTCCATTTTGAGCCTGACTCTGTTCTGCTCAAGAATAGCTTGGCCCAGAAGTTAATTTACATTCTTGCAAAATACAATAATAGCATAGCACAACTAATAGCTTGTTTTTCAAGGGAATGATCGCCATTCATAAGATATTCAAGGAGCCATGAAAAGTAAATAGTGCTATTTACGAAGATAGATTTTAAATAGCAATTTAATAGTTCCTAAGGTAGCCTCAGAGAGTACCAGACAGGAGATAAGGAGTGAAGTTGTGCTAAGGGTGACACAATATTTTCTTGGACTGTTTCTGAGGAGGAAAAAGGGGAAATTGAAGTTGGAACTGAAAAGCAAAAGGGAAGAGAGTTGTGGATATTCTTCTTTGTGTTGTGCCCAAATTCAGGGAAAGAGCATTGGGGAACTGAAAAACAAAAGGGAAGAGAGTTGTGGATATTCTTCTTTGTGTTGTGCCCAAATTCAGGGAAAGAGCATTGGGGTATTCTGACCTTGGGGTCAGAATAAAGGGTTAAGGGAGAAAGTAAAAAGGAAATCACAAATCTTTAGGATAAGCTACATTGAAAATGGTAATGTAAAAAAAGGAACCCTCTATTACTAGACTTACAGACAAAATCATCATTTATCACAATAATGACTACTAAAATCATTTTGAGTCAGTAACAAGCAGGAGAGATTAGAAAACCAGCCAAGGGGTGTAATATTTCACTGGTTATAAAACTTAAAAAATAATAATAAGGTGATTCAAAAAGGGTAATTCTAGGTCCAAAAAAGAACACTTGTCTTGTTTCCTACTTACCACAGAAAGAGAGCTTAGTTTTGGGGTAGAATTTAAAACCTTTTTATTCTTTCCAACTCAACAAGATTGTTGGAAGGAAACCACGTAAAGGGACCTGGGTCTTTCTCTGGCCTTAAGCAGCATGAGTGTCTGAAAACAGAATGGAATTGGACCAGCTCTGAGGTGAGGAAAAAGCTTGCAAAATAAAGATTTGAAAAGGGGGCAGATCTAGTCAAGAGTTGTGGAGAAAAATAATAACAAAAATATAACATAAGAGAGAATATAAATAAAAGTCGCATGCATCCTGATCAAGCTCTCATAGATAAAGACACATTCACACACACTTGTATGCACAGGCAACCGGTGTACATACACCTTATTAGAACATTAGAAAAAGTGAGCATAAGTGTAAATTTCCACCTGGAGAGAGAAAAAAATAAGAGTTGTCTCCTATGGAATAAATACTTGATGATACCGAAGTCCACATAATGTATTATCCTCTCTCGAATGTTTCAGAGAAATATTTAAGAGAAGAGCAAGGAAAAGGCATCAGCTAATATGTCTATGGAGATTCTCGGTCATCCAGGTAATGGTTGTCTCAAAGGTGCTTTTTTTTCAAAAGGCAACTAGACTATGATTTTTTTCCTTTGAAGAAGAAATGTTTTTTCCTTGAGGAAGAATACATTTTGCTTCTCATCCATGAAGCTTCATCAGTTCTGATTGGATGGTGGGGGGGCATGCAAGGATTAGTTCTGGGAGATGAAAGGATTCATTTTGAGTCAACACCCCCTCCCCCCACTATCCAGTCAGAACTGAGAAAGCTTCTTGGATGAGAAGCAAAATGTATTCTTAGTCCAGTTGCCTTTTGGGGGGAAAAAAAGCATCTTTGAGGCAGCAGCCATAGGTAGACACATCTTCCCCCATAACACTGGCTGGAACTGTTAATTTAGGAAAGAGTAAAATCTCTATAAAATATGATTAGAAATCGGAAAGAAATCCAAAACTCATGCTTTGCATACTTCGCATACCTAACCAATTATTCAGGTCATGGGAAGTCTCAAGTCCTCCTTCTCCAATCAAGGCATTCTATAGAGGGGTTTTGATTAGATTTAAGGAAGGCTGGGCTTTCAGCACATAAATTCTACATTGATACAGCCTGGGCAGTGATCATCTCAACACTTTCTTATTCATGTCAATAGAAGCTTATAAGGGCAAATTACAAAGCTGCATTGTGTTAGTTGTTACTGCTCACAAGCCTAGGGAATTGTTTGTGCCAAGAAAGGTTTATGACAGCACATTCTAAATACCAGTGGAATAAATAGGAAGCTTGTGCACGATGGCCACGTTTGACTTGATTAGTTGCAATGCACTGTGGAGGTAACATTATTCACCTTGTTAAAGTACTTTGCACCACTCTGCGTCAGTCCAGCCTGGCCAGAAGACAGTTCTGTATATGTGTTGAATACAAATTGAAGCCTCTTCTAGCTGCTGGACAGGCAAGGACAAGGAGCTGGTATTATTTGGAGCTGTATGGTACTCTTTAGATTTAGAAGCAAAGTGGAATTTTGTAATATTGCTTCAAAATCAGTTTCAAAGGAACTCAAAGCATAGTCAAAGCAAATTGCACCTTTGAGGGTGGATACAGCCCTAGAATGTAGAATAATAGATTTTGAAGGCTCCTCAGAGATCTTCTAGTCCAACCCTCTGCTTGAGCAGGAGACTCTATACCATTTCAGACAAATGGTTGTCCAGTCTCTTTGCAAGCCTCCAGACATGGAGCACCCACAACTTCTGAAGGCAAGCTATTCCATTAGTTGATTGCTCTCACTGTTAGGAAATTTCTCCTTAGTTCTAGGTTGTTTCTCTTTCTTTAGTTTCCAACCATTGTTTCTTGTCATGCCTTTTGATGCTTTGGGAAATAATTTGACCATCTTGTCTTTGTAGGAGTGCCTCAAATATTGAAACAGTGCTATCATATCACCCCTACTCATTCTTTTCATCAGACTAGACATACCCAATTCCTATAACCATTCTTTGTATGTTTTAGCCTCCAGCCCTCTAATAATTCTTGTTGCTCTTCTCTGCACTCTTTTCAGAGTCTCAACACCTTTTTTATATTGTGGTGACCAGAACTGGATGTAAGTGTGGTCTTTCTAAGGCTTTGTAAAGCAGTACTAGAACTTCATATGATCTTGATTTGATCCCTCTATTCATGCACCCTAGGATTGCATTGGCTTTTTTGGCTTCTGTCGCATATTGTTGGTCCAAGATCCCTTTCACAATTACTGGCATTAGCCAAGTTTCACTTAGCCTGTACCTATAAGTTGATTTTTCTAGCCTAAGTGTAAAGCCTTACTTTTAGCTACGTTGAATTTCATTTTGTTAGATAATTTTGAGCTTGTCTTCTGGGGTGTTGGCTATTTCTGCCAGCTTAATGTCATCTGCAGATTTGATAAATTCACCTTCAATTCCCTCATCTAGATCATTTATGAAGATGTTGAAGAGTACTGGGCCTAAAACAGAACCTTGGAGTACCCCACTAGTTATTTCCTTTCTTTCCTTAATAGACAGTGCCTAATGGATAGTGCTCTGGAATAGCAGAACGCTCACCAGACAGACACTATTCTGTGAGAAAAAAAGGAAAACAGGAAGAGACAGTGTAGTGTGGTCTCTGTGAACAATACAGTGTGAACACTAATCAAGGAGACAAGCAACTTAGAATTAAGGAGACATTTCCTGATATTGAGAACAATTAATGACTGGAACAGTTTGCCTTCAGGAGCTGTGGGTGCTCTATCACTGGAGGCTTTTAAAAAAAAGACTGGACAGCCATTTTTCTGAAGTGGTATAGGGTCTCCTGTTTGAGCATGAGGTTGGACTTGAAGACCTCCAAGATCCCTTCCAACTCTGTTTTTTTGAATTTAGACTTTCAAATTTGTTTTATGACTTTTGGTTTTATAACGTTCTGTTTTATTTCTGGCTTTGGAGACTTCCTTTGCTCAAACACCCAAGAATATGACCCCCCCCCAAAAAAATTAAGTTAAGCCCTGAAACCTGATAGCAGAATTAACTATTGAAATAATCTATATATTACTATGCATCTATGCATCTATGCATCTATCTGTCTGTCTGTCTGTCTGTCTGTCTGTCTGTCTGTCTGTCTGTCTATCTATCTATCTATCTATCTATCTATCTATCTATCTATCTATCTATCTATCTATCTTATATAGATATCTATATATCTATATAGATATTTGTTTGCAATCTTCAGTTGGGCAAAATTGGAAAGTGGAGGCAACTGTGATTATACCAAATGGGCTAACTTACAGAATGCTGGAACCCAGAACTCTCAGGGGAAATTTGTGAAAATTGTGGCTACTTCAGCACCCCCAAACCTTCCAACCCTACTTCTCAATGCCTTGTATATTGTATAGTGCAGAGGTAGGCAACCTTGGCTCTTTTATGACTTGTGGACTTCAATGCCCAGAATTCCTGAGCCAGCATGGCTCAGCATGAAAACTTCTCCATTTCTTCTCAGCATGGCTGGCTCAGGAATTCTGGGAGTTGAAGTCCACCAGTCATAAAAGAGCCAAGGTTGCCTACTGCTGGTATAATGCAAGGGAAAATGGGAGGGCTATATCCCCACCCTCTTTCTTGCCTCCCATTGGTCCCTGCCCCCAACTGGCTGGCAGTAGAGCCTGTCAGGTAGGCAGTGGTTGATTGCTTTGGAACTGAGGCTGAAATCTGAAATATATTAACGGCTGTGGGAAGGATGAGGGAGAGATTTGGATGTCTGTTGGCAAGATAGGGCTAGCTGGAGGGTTCCAGCGGTTGATGGGTGAGACTTTTCCTTAGGATTTTTTTATTCCTGGGAGATATGCCAGGATGGAGACCAGGATTGCAAATTTTTTGGGGACTTGTGACTCCTTTTGTTTCTCCTCCTCCCAGCAAAATGGCAGACAGTTCTGTGGACTGGAGGAGGAGGTATTTCTGATATTCCCTGCCAGCCTCCCATAAGGAAACTCAAGGGGGAAGCCAGCAGGAAGCTGGAGGTTGCTCCTACTCCCACTGCTTTTTTTGCCCACTTGGGATCATTCTCTTTCCCTGATTAGGTAAGGAAATATCTCTTAAAGCAGTGGTTCTCAACCTGTGGGTCGGGACCCCATTTGGGGTCGAACGACCATTTCACGGGGGTCACCAAACAACGCAGTCCGCCATTTTTTCCCCCTTTTCCTTAGCTGTGCTACTCCCTTTTATTCTATTAGCTTTTGAAAGCCAATAGAATAGACTCTCTTGAATAGAGTCTAATTCTATTGGCTTTCCAAAGCCAATAGGAATTGTCCAGTCTGTCTCTGCCCTGCTGAGCCCGCCAAAAGTCCCATTCTGCAAACGGTGCTGCACCAGTTGAGTAATCCTCGACTTACGACTGGTTGGGGGTCGCGGCATTAAAAAGGTTGAGAACCACTGTCTTAAAGGATGATGTAAAAGCTAATGCGTTGTCTAGTTTCTATATAAAAATAGCAGCAAGAAACCACCTGCTTTAGATACTAGTGATTAAGATGACTTCTTTTTACAGCTCTTGCCTTGTATCTCCATTAATTTTCTTCTTTCTTATGGGAATCTGTTCCCTTATTTGATAGGAGACGTCTTAAAGTCATCTTTGTACACTTTGAAATTTTCCAAAAGTAGCTTATTATATTTGGATAGCTGTCAGCGAGATATACAGACTTTTTGAAATGCTAATCTGTTCAACACAGACACCCATTTGTGAAGCTTTATGGGAATACTCTGTTGGGTAGAATATTCCCATAAAAGCTATCCTAAGTCTCACAAACTTCAAAGATGTTTTTTTTAATTGGAAAATGACAAAAGTACAGTGTATCAATGTAAACACTGAAAAAATTAGAAGTGTTCACATGTAATTAAATTCAAATTTATTTGAGTAAGTCAAATAAAGGAAATTATCGGACTACTTATTATTTGCCAATTAGGAGGAGCAGTAATATCATATGGTGAGCTACAGTATATATGAATGACTGCAGGCACCTGGAAAATTGTATAACTGTATGGAAGAGATAAATACTGTGGAAACAAAAACAGTTCTTGGAAAGAAAAAGTTCCAACTTAATAGTCTTGTATGGGCTGATAAACTGGGAAGTGCTTCTGGAAATGCAATTTTATTCTCATTTCTACTCAGTTCAGCTAGACACTAGTTCCATAGTTTTGACCATAGTCCACCGTCAAAACTTTTTGGAGTTATTATCCTATGCAGAGAGGGGAGGTGGAAATGATGTCTCTTATAGGCAATAGGATTCTTCTTTTCCCATGTCTTCTTTCCATTATAACTTAGGATGGTTGTTTTGCTTTTGCCTTGTCAGCAAGTTGTTTCATCTAAATTATTTTACTTATGATTATTATTAGATTTTTACCTCACCTTTTAATATAGTTTGGGAAATTCAAGGTGGTAAACATATGTACTCTTATTTTCCCACAACAACCACCTTGTGAAGCAGGGGTCGTCAAACTTGCCTGGCTGAGGAATTCTGGAAGTTGAAGTCCACAAGTCATAAAAGGGCCAAGTTTGAAGACCCCTGTTGTGAGGTGTGCAGGGCTGAGAGAGAGAGTGACTGACCCAAACTCACCCAACTGGCCTTCATATCTAAGGAATGCCTAGAATTTACAGTCTTCTGGTTTCTAGGCTGACCACTTAATCACTAGACCAAATTCTCTCTCCCCATTCCTGTGTCACTTAATTAATAATAATAGTAAAGTTGGAAGGGACCTTGGAGGTCATCTAGTCCAACTCCCTGCTCAGGCAGGAAACCCTACACCATTTTGGACAAATAGCTGTCCAATCTCTTCTTAAAAACTTCCAGTGTTGGAGCATTTACTGCTTCTGGAGGCAGGTTGTTCCACTGATTAATTGATTAATTACATGAAGTAAGCTTGTATATAGAAAAATGTACACCCAATTTATAATCTCTTCACTGGGCAGAAGCCTCAGAGGGCTAATATGTAAATTTTCCTCAGGAAAAGAACCAATGGATACAAAATGAGCTTTATTACTGAGCAAAAAAAGTTGCCAGCACAGCTGATTTTTTTTTTTTTTTACTCTGCTGGATCTTTCCAGCCAGCCATTTATTGTACATTGCCCAGAGCTGAGTGAGATGAGCTGTTTTTAAATTTGATATATGAATAAAAATAAAATAAATAAATCTTTCACTTGTTGGAAGAGCAATGCATAGCTCCTAGAAGACAATCGAGTTTACGATCGATCTTTGAGTTACATTTTGTCATGTTACATACTTGAACTGCATCTACCTGTACCATTTTGACATAGCCTATAAAGAAAGCTTTCATTATTATTTTTTATATAATGGTAATGCCAAATTGAAACAGATTTTTCTTCCAGGAAATCCAAATCGTGCATTGAAAACAAATTACACCAGTTAAGCATATTGGCATGCCTCTGCTGATTGCAGTTTATTTGGCTTACAAAATGTGAAGCATCAAAGATTTCTGAAGTAAGGCCAACAACAGACTAGGCAAGAAAGGAAACAAATGGAGAAAAGAAAAAAAGTGATATCGAAGGCTTACTATTCTGCTGTGCAATACTGTACTCTAAGTAGCACAGAATAGGATAAAGATCTAAACAAATCTAATCGTGGGATTTTTGTAAAGAACTAATAAAAAGTAAAGCCTTTGTGAAGTCCAAATCTTGGAGCCTACATAAAAATGTTTGGTTTTCTTGGTAATTGTACAAGGGTTTGGTTTTTGGTTTTTTTTGGTAATGCCTTTTTCCAAGACTTTATTTCTCACTTTAACCTACAGTAAGGAAGATGTCCTAATGGTTCTCATTAGGATATCTTGTATTTCTCATTTTTTTATCCTGATCTCTCAAGGTTGGCTGGGTGATGTTCTTTGCTGTGATGGAGTCCCAAAATCCAATGCCTAGTCCAGGGGTAGGCAACCTCGGTTCTTTTATGACTCGTGGACTTCTGAGAGTTTAAGTCCATGAGTCATAAAAGAGCCAAGGTTGCCTATCCCTGGCCTAGTCCCTACATTTTGTTCAACTGTAGTGTAACATTTCATGAGGACTAAAGGAAACATTTTAAATGAAATTTACATCCTAAGAATGTGGTCAAATAACCGCTTTGGCATGCAAGCAGTAAACCTCTTCATAATAGCCAACACTCCAGAAGACAGGCTTAGGATACAGGAGGATCTGGACAGACTTGGACACTGGGTGCTATCTAACAAAATGAAATTCAATGGTGAAAAAAGTAAGGTCCTACATTTAGGCAAGAAAAAACAAATGTATAGGTATAGTATAGGGGGTACCTTGCTCAATAGTAGTAACTGTGAGAGGGATCTCGGAGTCCTAGTGGACAATCATTTAAATATGAACCAGCAGTGTGCTGCAGCTGCCAAAAAAGCCAACACAGTGCTAGGCTGCATTAACAGAGGGATAGAATCAAGATCACGTGAAGTATTAATGCCACTTTACAATGTCTTGGTAAGGCCACACTTGGAATACTGCATTCAGTTTTGATCACCACGATGTAAAAAAGATGTTGAGATTCTAGAAAGAGTACAGAGAAGAGCAACAAAGATAATTAGGGGACTGGAGGCTAAAGCATATAAGGAATGGTTGCTGGAATTGGGTATGTCTAGTTTAACAAAGAGAAGGACGAGGAGGGACATGATAGCAGTGTTCCAGTATCTCAGCTGCTGCCACAAAGAAAAGGGAGTCAAGCTATTCTCCAAAGCACCCGAAGACAAAACAAGAAGCAACGGATGGAAACTAATCAAGGAGAGAAACAACCTAGAACTAAGGAGAAACTTCCTAACAATTAGAACAATTAACCAGTGGAACAACCTGCCTCCAGAAGCGATGAATGCGCCAACACTGGAAGTTTTTAAGAAGAAACTGGACAGCCATTTGTCCAAAATGGTGTAGGGTTTCCTGCCTGAGCAGGGGGCTGGACTAGATGACCTCCAAGGTCCCTTCCAACTTTATTATTTCAAGCCCTTTTGCAACCCTTGAGCTTACCCTTGTTTATTTGTCGTTATTGATATAAGATTTTTTAAAAAGAATTTTAGAGACATACTGCATTTTGGGTGTGCATCTGTATTTCTCAATGTCAGCAACTTTAAGAAGTGTGGACTTCAATTCCCAGGATTCTCCAGCCAGCATGCTGGCTCTGGAATTCTGAGGGTTGAAGTCTGCACCTCAAGTTGCTGAGGTTGAAAAACTGTGGTATATCTTGATAGGACCCTGTACCCCATGGATGAGTCCTGCTTTACAAGTCATTTCAATTCAGTAAGGTGCATTGCTTCACGGGGAGAAAGCATTTAAGAAGAGGCACTCCTTTTGACATTTTGCCTTAAATCATCAGAAGTGATTAGCATTAACATGCAGAACACATATACTGTACAAACCATTTCCACTGATCATATCAAAACTCAGTAACTGCACAGATGTGATTCTATTCTATTCTATTCTATTCTATGTCAAATTGAAGCATTCCTTCAGAGCTCTGTATAATGGGTTATATGCTGTAAGGCTTTCCAGATATAATTGTTTTATGGTTCACATCATCTGTCATAACTGGTGATAATGATTAGGACCACAATAAGTTGCACAATGATGTGCAGTGCCACTCCTTAATTGATCCCTACCAAGATGTGTGGCCACGTCTAGATAGGTAACTTATGGCAGATAGTCTACAACGAACCTGTCCTCAAGTTAGCTTTTATGGCAATGGCAATAAAATAAAATAATGAAACAGAGATATAGTTCTATCAGGGGCTCTAGCAGCTCTGATAGCAGAATAAAGTCTTTATATATGGTTTCCTCTGATATCAGTTGCTGGAAGCAGTCAGCCAGAGTTATCTCTCTCTCACACACACAGAGGTATCTGTCTGGCTGCTGATGGAAAAAGGATGCTAAGCAGACACTGCATGACCCTAATAAGATACTCACTCATAAAATTTTACTCAAAACAGATCTCCATTGATTTCAATGGAGCTAATATAAAGCAAATATCAATTAGAATGATATGGGAATTATTTCTATTACTATACCCTTTTCCATAGATCACTAGCAAGACGCTTAGTTTATTGTTAAACCAAGTTTAGTTGAACATTATAGTGACCATCCAGTATATCATTAAAGTATCACCTCTTTAAGCACCTCTTAAGACTGTAATAAGTTATGATCCTTAGATTCGAAACTGTAATCAATTAATAGTTGTTCAATAAACAATACTGTGATTTTTAATGACACATGAAAAACTTCATACATTTTCTCTGTCATCTTTTTTTAAGACCAAGAAGGCAGAAGGATTGATATATATGGCTTTTTTTACTCAGAATCATTGGCTTTTAATCATCTTCTAAATCTAAGTTCCTCTCAGACCTCAGCAAACATTTGATAACCAGATAAATCTTTATTAATCAATGGGTGGAATTCGTGCACATACAGTATTTTCTTTGCAACTAGGATTTTATGTATGACAAAGAATCTCAATTTTGTAAAGGCTCCATTTAGGGCATAAAACAACTTTTGCACTTGGAAGAAACTAAAATGGAATTTTGAACAAAACTTTGGATTGTATTATAGGCAGTATTCGACTATCACAATTCCTTTCTTCCTCTCTTCCTTAAAATGATTTTGGTATCATGAGAAATAATTTCTCAAGCAATTAAAACAATTCCTTGTTAACTATTGCATTTGACAATGAATGCCGTCCAATTTGATAACTTCACATTCAAATGCTGAACAACGAACAGACTTATATTGCAATTTGTGTGCTGGGGCTGAGGAAACTAAATTCAGAGGACAGATAGCTGGTAAGAATAGTAAAGGCTTGATTCTGAATAAGCATCAATGTGGTAACGAAAGGATTATGTGACTTTTTTCTCCAATGCCTATTTTTCTTAATAGTAAAAACAAAAGAAAACATAAAACAGAAAAACTTTTCTAATTTCTTGGCTTAATATTCATTGTAAAGATCAGGCATTGTGAATGCTATTTATAAACAGGCCACAACTGTAGGGAATTTGAGCTTAAAAAGAGAAAAGGCTTTCTCTTTACATTATAGATATGTATGGGGGTGTGAGACATAAAAGATTTAAAGATACCGTTGGCATGCAAATTCCACTTACTGTGACTTTTTTTCAATCCACTGATACAGTTGAAATCCTCAGCGCTGAAAGATTCACTACAGAGTCCAAGCGTTGGGCTTAACGGATTCCACAAAACATCTGTATAGTTCAGATCAACCTATATTTTTTCAAAAGTAAAAAGCTTCCAGACTGACCTCATAGAATGGCAAGGGAGGTAGAAAATAGTCAAAATTACTTCTCTGAATACTCTGGCTGTGTATACGAAAAGGGAGGGACGGCAAGAAGGGGGAACCCACCCAGAATCCGTCTCAGCCACCACCAGCATAAAGTTCAGATTTCATAGCTGAGATCATTGCTCTATTCTCAGCACTTTTGCTCTATATGTGCGATTCTGACCAAAACATATTCTGCAGCTGGAGGGAGCCTTAACTAAGTGGAATTTAACCAACCTTTTCCTTGTTACTTTTGTCTACTAAATGCAGGATGATGTTTTGTGAGACGGGGCCTCTGAAAAGTAGGTCCAGATTGCTTCAAAAGTATTTCCTGCTGTTGAGTAATAGGCATTGAAAGTGTGTGCATGTGTGTGTGTGTGTGCATGTGTGTGTGTGCGTGTGCGTGTGTGTGTGTGTGTGTGTGTGTGAGAGAGAGAGAGAGAGAGAGAGAGGGATGGGAAGCACCATCTGATTACACATTCAAATCTGATTTACAGTATTTATTACAGCATTTCCTAATTTCCCAAATTTTCTAAGTGTGGCATTTTATAAACACAGGCACATGTTGTGAACGTTAATTTCCTTAACTACTTCCTTAATGCAAACACACAATGCCTACAGAATGCAATTCATACATGCTATGCACACAAGCCAACTTTTAAAAAGCAATTTAGTACAATTAGCAAAGAATGAGACAGTCAAGAAAGAGTTAAAAAAAAGGATAGATAATATTTCAGATCAACAGCCTTTACTGTTCTTATAGATTAGGCAGATTAATTTTAATGACAATGTTCTATCAACGAACTGACAAAAATGAAGAACAATGACAGAAAGAACATCAAAAACTGGCATTAAAATTAGTTAGTTCATATGTGCATGTACCACGTTACCTCTGTGGAGAATTCTCCAGACTCTGGGAAAGCACAAAGACTCCATCTTGATCACATTTCAATTCAGTTGACATAAAGCACTTGTAACTCCTCTTTTGCAATCTGACAGAGGGCTTGAATCATATCTCTGAAGCTACCCACAGCATCTACATCCTCCATTCTATACAGATTTGGTGAAACTATCTGCTGTTTATCTTTTCTACTTCTTCTGCCTCCTCAGAATGATTTCCTCTTAGTTCTTCCAGCCTGGGAACTCAGATTGCCATTTGGTTTTGATTAAAACCAGACAGACAGCTCTGTCAAAATTTGAGAGTAAGTTAACGGAAAGCGCTGGCATGGTTTTAATTAGAGTAGCAATTAATAATAAATGTTAACTATTTACACTGCACATGCTATCAGAAAGAATCCACATTATTTTTAAAGAGAAGAATGCTGCAATTGGGGAGTGGGGTTTAACGAGTTAACCTGTTTGGCTTTATTTATTTATCAATTTAATACAATGCATCACAGAAAGGAGCTTTCTTATGAATTCTAAACTTAGGATAGAGCTGAATTTGTGGAAAACTTTTAATACTGAGCCTGATAAAATTGTTGAAGCTACAGGAGATATACATTTTGTATACTCACTTAGGAAGTACTGAAATGCATGGAAGGTATTCCCCCTGCAATTATTATTGTGGTTGCAGTTTTAAGCAGATCTACTGGTTGCAGTCAGCCAATAAGGATTTGGAAGGAGGCAGAAGATTAAGGGGGGGAACTCATGTCATTGTAGAATGGAAAAAGCATCAGGTTACAGAGGACCTCACTCTCAATTGCAAATTATTAGATCCTGGTGGTACACCTTCTGGTACTTCTTTGGCTCTGGAACAAGATGCAAGTAACCAAAAATAGCCATGGAGTTGAACCTCATACAGTATAAAAAATTATACCACATTGGTAAGCGCAAGTAATACCAATAGGTCTTCACCAACAATTGCTCCGTGTTCAAGTCACATAAAACAGGGGTTCTCAACCTTGGCAACTTTAAGACTTGTGGACCTCAACTTCCAGAATTCCTCAGCCAGCAAAGCTGGCTGAGGAATTCTGGGAGTTGAAGTCCACAAGTCTTAAAGTTGCCAAGGTTGAGAACCCTTGATATACGACCTTTTATCTTGAATATATCTGGGCTCAAGTCCAAAGTAGGTGTTGAACAGATAACTTGAAAGTTATTATGTAGGAATTCAGCTTGTGTGCTTGACGTTAGCTTTTGTAGAAGAACAGAGTCCTGGCTAAATATGAGGGCAGTTGCTTCTGACTGGGATGACACATAGGAAAATGGAGTGACCACAAACTTTAAAATTCCATCTTATTTTCCGGGTGCAATAATTTAGATATTTCTTTGTGTATATAAGTTGAGGGGATCATGGATACATTCCCGGTGAGCACATGATTTATAAAGAGGAAGGCAAGCTGTTGAGCTTTTTGAGAGCATTCAGCAGGGTGGAGGACACTGCCTACTCATATCCAGGCTTAAGTACCAAACTGGGGTTAGCTACTGGTAAGGAAGCCAGGAGAACTAATTGCAGGAGAACAATAGGGTAGGAAATTGGCCTGTGTTCATTTCCAGTTTGCAAGAGCTTCAGAGACATTTAGTTGGCGACTGTGGAAACAAACTTTTGGAATAAGCTGGATCTTGGTCTGACCCAGCAGTGTTGCTCTTATGTTCTTAGGACCAAGTCCAGCATTCAGTTCACAAAAGAGCTGTGAGGTCTAGTATTTAAAATATCAGTCTCCAGGAGGAAATATTTATGGTAAGATTGAAGATTGCTCTACCAGTGCAGTTCAAAGTTACTGTGAGAAGCATTTGCAAGAATAATTTCAGCCCAGTTAATTCAGCAGAGTAATTAGCCTAATCTAATAGTTTGTTCTGCTGGGGAAAAAAAGGTGGTTTCAGTTTGTAGAGAAAGACTTTAATGCTGGATTTAATTGGTGAAGCCACATCTTTACCTGGAAGTGAAACAAAGCTTCTGTGAAGGTCAGACCCTAAATAGGACACTCTCTCTTTGAAAGCTGCCAGCTGAGTTAAGCAATAATGAATACAATCACCCCAAAATTAATAGATGTGTTAGTTTAATGCTAACAGAGAATAAATAGTGGAGACAAAGTGAGCTATAAAAGGCTGCCTTATATCTAATCATAGCACTGATCCATGTAGCTCAGATTTGACTAACTTTCCATGGTTTCAAACATGAATATTTCACCAACAGGGATGGCAACTGCACATGCTGGAATACGCACCATTGTTCACTAGTCTTCTATCTCCATCTTCTTTTGTTGTTCTGATTGCCCAGTGACCATTCCCAAATTAATGGACTTTTTTTTTAATAAGTGGCAGAAAATGTCAAGTGTCAGGCTAATATCTCAATACTAAGTAAAGTCCCTAAGCCATGGACACTTAGTTTGTGAATGTAGTAATCTTATGATCTATTCATTGTTATAGTCCATGGCAGCAGGAAAACCCACATGATGTTTATAATGTACTACATCATTATATTATGCCTGAAGTTAGAATGTAAATCATAAACAATGAACAGTTAATTGGCTCAATCTCAATGAGAACATATCAAACCAAGAAAACTATTTTGCCTCTACACATGAAATTAGCATGTGTCTTCAAATATTTCCTTTGGAATGTTACAGGAATGGCAAAAGACATCTGAAATAAGATTATTCTTTGTATAGCCATAAAAATTGTTCAAGAAGGAGTGGGGGTTCACATGGAGGAGAGGAGCTTGTGAGTACGATTAGATAACCCAGAGCCTTATTCAGCAACATAGAAATGCTAGCTCAGTAGTCCAGCAGATGTTATACATGTAGTTCATGCTAATTTCAAACCTGTAATGAACAGAATCAGGTGACTGATAAGCAGAAACACTTCCAAGAGGATATGATATGTAAGTCTGAAAATATGATACTTGTAAAAATAGACTGTAAAAGGCAACTTGCTTTGTTCCTAACAAGAATATCAGATTTTTTTAAACAATTCAAATTCAATCTATCAGATTTCAACAGAATTCAGTTATTTCTTTGAATAGCACATTTCTTCACATTTTTCAAAACACTTGGCAACAGTGCAATGTGTTCAAAGTTTGTGTATATTGGAGAAAGAGATGTATCCAACTGATACACACAGCAACAGCTTTATATGGCATCTGATTCACAGCCCTTCTGGGCTGTTGATGTACACTATGGGGTGGGAGTGCTCATACAAATGCTTTCTTGAATATTCTTGCATTCTAAAAAATTTCACTCCCCCCAAATGTAGCAATTCGTAAGATGTAAGGCTAAGATGGATGGGTGCAGACTTTTGGTATATATCATTACTTTCTAAATTGGAAGAATTTGGCTTTTATAGTGAATTGTGGCATAGGATGGATATTCTAATGAATAGTGAAAATGCTGAAAAACAGCTGTTTCCTAGGAAAGTTAGGGGTAGCCTTCATAGATAGCTCTCAAACGTGAACTACCGTAATTTCCGGCGTATAAGACGACTCGGCGTATAAGACGACCCCCGACTTCGGTACCGATTTGCATGCTTTAGAAAGTCGTCTTATACGCCAGAAAATACGGTAACTACAATTTTATTTTTCTATTAGTTGACATGACCAGTACATATTTTCCTTTAATTTTCATAGATGTCATAAATGTAGGTTAAATATACTTTAAAATACATTATGGGCATGGAATGCCACTCTCATGTACTTTTCTCAAACCAATACATGAAAGGCAACATTTACACAAAGTCTGCCTTTCTGGATTGGCTTAGTCCCAACCATGGTTATCATAGTGAAGAAAGGCCATTTCTTTAGGAAGCAGACTACTAGTTTTAACTGTCAATCTTATTTCTTCTGAGGTGAGACATTCTCTCCTTCTGACAGAATGATAATGGATGCAGCGAAATGCAATAGCATTATTTAGATTGTGGCCCATTTGAGAACAGACAGGCCATTTATTTATCAATAACTCAGTGTTTTGATCTTTGCTTTTCCTGAACCCACAAAATATGTTTTTGTTATCATCCCATCCTGTGGTGAGAATCAGATACTTCATTTGAAAAGAAGCATTGGGACTGTTTTCAATTTGCTACATTTCATTGGCTACCGCTAAACCTAATGAGGTCAAAGAGTTCACTATCTGTGAATGTCTGCAGACCAAATGTGATTTTTCACATGGTTATTAGGGGTTGGTTTTTGTTTTGTTTTTTTTGTTTTTGCTAAATCAAAGTCTGAAAAATATTTCTGGCCAAAATGCATTTTCATACTATTTGAAAAAAGGAACACTTGGATATTGGTTTGAATATACCTGTCACATATTTCAGCTAGGCCATTTGGCAGCACCTCATTATATGAAGCAAAATGAAACTTTCAGTTAATATTAACCTCAGTGATACATTTATTGGTCAATAGAGACATATCAACAATGCCAATTTTAAATTAATCTTTGTGTAATAGGTTTTTTTTTTTTGAAATCTTGAAAAACGTCTCTGAAGCTGCCAGTAACATATCTTTTGAATTACTTTTTTCCAGATTTATGCGAGGCCAAATGGGTAAAGCTTCATATTAAGTTATTAACATCTTTTCCAAAGTAATATTTATATTCTACATATGCACAAATCCCACATAATCGTTTTGCACTTATATAACAGTCTTGTAAAGGCTGCACTGTCACAAGTTTTTCTGCAGTTCCAAAATGACTTTGATCATTTGGTCATTCACTACTTCTAGGTTTCCCTGATGAAAACTCACACACATGCAGAGACGGAGACAGAGATAGTAAATTAATGGTCAAAACTAACAAGGTTACACCTCTGAATTGCAAAAATTCAGACCTTTGCTAGGAGCAAAGGGTTCGAAATTTCTGTATTTTTTTTTCCTGTCAGCTAGTTGAAGATTCGATTTTTGTAGATCTGAACAGCCCTAATGTAAATGTTTAATTTGCTGAATAGAAGTCAGCAGGAGATCTTGAACTCTTGACTGTGCATGGCTTAATTATGCTCCTTAGATCAAATTATGTGTCAACTTAAAAAATGAACGTGGCTGTAGCCATTTCCCCTATTTATTTTCGGTTGACACATAGAAAGGTGGGAGGGGGGATTGCCAGGTGCTTGGCTAGTCAAAATATTATTTTGTCCCGTGGGAACCAAGGTCATCGGCTGCTTCCGAGACTGCAGGCTGGGCATTTCGTGAAAAGCCCGCCAAAAAGATGTATTGGGGAATGTAGTTACTTGCATAGCTTTAGAGGAGGGGTTTCTTAACTTTGTATTGGGGAATTGTTACATGTGTCTTCAGACTTGGTTTCACTTTGATGTGCCGATAATTTGTAACTAATAAACATGTTCTTTGAGAAATTTCCAAGCCTCGGAGTTCTACTTTATTTGTCTCTATCTGTTGGAACCATGACACTATGCTGATGTCAGGCACACAACATAGCATGGCTAGATATGTTGTATGCTAAGATGTCCACTAAAACAGATGGTTGTCCTATGCCAACACGAAAGTGCAATGCTTTCAAAGCCCTGTAATTTAATTCTGATACTTCCCTCAATTTAACACTTTTTTTGCCATGTGGTTCTGGTTGTTGGGATGAGGATGCTAGACAATTCCAGCAAGACAAGATTATGGGTAGTTATGTCTTTGTAGAGTGGGGCTGAGAGGATTATCAGACAGGCAACTATAGAGGTAAGAATAAGTTCTATTTTGGAAGCAATGTTGACTTTCAATTCACTTGTTCTATTCAGGTGGCTGGACTGCTGAATTATTTAAGTTCAAGATGCTGCTATTGAATAGCAGTTCTGAAATAATAATATGCTCCCTCTGCTATTTGTTGGTGAATGAAACAGTATATTGGGCATGTAATACCAAAACCTCATTAAGCAAAGATGACTATGTTGTTTTGTCTGAAATCTGCCCTGCTGGACTGCAGGTCTTTCAGCAACCTCAGTAAACAGGAGTCATGACTTTGATTGTAACACCTTACCTGCCATGAGGGATTCTGCTCCTGGATACCAGGAAATGAATATCATTATTTCTTGTTAGATTATATTATTCTATTGTTATCGCATCTTTATTTTTGGTCCACTCTATAAACCTAATGCTCCCCTTCCAATCTCATTCAAAACAGCAATTCTAGGATGTGGGATGGGTTGAGGGAGAGTGACTGGCCCAGTTTGCATGGTTATGGAAGAACCAAAACTCAGTTGCTGCTTCATCAAACTGTCTCTTTATGATTGGACCATGTGACAAGCTTGAGCTATTTGGATAATAGTTGCCCTGCCTGGTGGGTTCTTCACCTATAATAGTAGTTAGTGCTATGGAATGTCAACCTCTGTACCAGGGTGGCAATTTTGGGATAATCTAAGAGTTCATGGGTGGAGTGTTGGAAGACCTGAAAAACGACATTGGGTACAGATTCCCCCTGGAAAAAATTTCTTTGTAATTCTAAGAGTGACTATTGACCTTATAGCACACAATAATTTAATCAAGAGTTCATGACCCTTTTGGTGACTATGGGTTTGTCTTAAGCAATCTCTGGTGCAGCACATCTTTGCAATTATACATTTGATTCACATTTGTCTCTGAACAAATGTGATCTGGAGAGATGGAGGCAATTTTCATCACTTGTGGCTATGGCCAGTGTCAACACTGCTAACATTGGATGGTCCTGCTTTGACAACTGATGAAAATGCAGCTATTTTCTCTTCTCCTTTTTTATGCTTTTTCTTGCGTTTAGGAATCAGGTGCAGCAGGGAGCGGGGTTGGAATAAAAGCTCAACTAGCCATAACGATAACACTGCTGTGGGAACCCAAGAACAAGCTGATAATGCTTTGGTGGGCTGAGGAGCTGAGGAGAAAGCCTGCACTTTTAATTAATTGGGGAATGTGATTTATAAGAATTTATTGAGGGTGGGAATTGTACTTTGTTACTTTGTATTTGAGGGAAGGGAATTTAGTTTTTGGGTTCAACTATGTAGTGCTGATACTTTGTTTCCCAAATAAAATGTTCTTTAAGGAAGAATTTTTCCTTGAAGTTCTTTTCATGGGTTTCATCTATCAGAACCATGACAGCCAGATGATGTCCTGCTTCACTTGTGACTGATAGTCATTATGACCTTTCTGGAGTGAAGTGACCTATTTGGAAGGGTCTTCACAAGGTACTAGATCTAATACAGTGGTTCTCAACCTTTCTAATGCCGTGACCTCATAATACAGTTCCCCATGTTGTGGTGACCCCCAAGTGGGTGTGGCCACCAATAAGAGGGAGTAGGACAGCTAGGGAAAAGGAAAAAAATGGCAGACAGCATGGTTTGGCGACCCCCGTGAAATGGTCGTTTGACCCCAAATGGGGTCCCGACCCACAGGTTGAGAACCACTGATCTAATAGATGATATAGAGTAGCTGAATTGTACTATTCAATGATTGGTAAGTCATAGGGAATCCAAATGATGGATAGAAGTATTCTAAGTAATCTCTTTCTGGGACCCATCTCAGATGGCACCTTGATTTCCTATGCCTCTTCAGGAAATAACGGACAGAAGCAATGAATTTGAGCAAGCTAAGATCTCTCCTGCCTAGCCACTGTAATTAATGTGCACAGCAAATTGCCAATATATTTGGTTAGATTTGTCAAAATTGATATTTCAAGGGCAGAGTATTTGGTGATAACCAGGGCACTGTCTTGCCTATTATTTGGAACTGCTGGGCTGTGAATTCTGAGGAAATAAATAAGATGCGCTCTGGATTGTCCTCTGCACATGTAGCTTGGATCCCTGCTCATCCTGGTTTTTGTCAAAGCTGGACACAATACTCCAAGTCTTATCAAGGCATTATAAAGTGGTACTAACATTTCACATGATTTTGATTCTACACATCTATTAATGCAACCTACAATTGCATTGGCTTTTTTGGTGGCTTCAGCACATTGCTGACTCATATTTAAGTCATTGTCCACTAGGACTCCAAGATCCTTCCCACAGTTACAGCCATTAAGCCAAATACCACCTATTCTATATCTGTACATTTGTTTTTTCTTGCCTAAGTGTATTTCATTACTTTTCTCACCATTTAATTTCATTTTGTTAGATAGGGCCCAGTGTTCAAGTCTGTCGAGATCCATCTGGATCTTCTGGGATATTGGCTATTCCTGCCAGCTTAGTGTTGTCTGCAAATTTGATGAGTTCCCCTTCTATTCCCTCATTTGAATTGTTAATGAAGATATGGAAGAATACTGGGCCTAAGAGAGAATCTTGGGGTCACCACTGCTTACTTCCCTCCATGTAGATATAGTTCCATTATGGACTATACTTTGAGTACAGTTTGTCAGCCAGATTCAAATCCATCTAGTGGTATTGATGCCTATCCCACATTTTTCTAACTTTCTAAGAAGTGGGTTGTGGTCTACTTGTCAAATGCCTTACTAAATGTGAGTATGCTGTGTCCACTAATTTAGTAACTTTGTCAAAGAATGAAGTAAGATTTGTTTGGCATGATCTTTTTTTTTTTTTTTTGGCTTCCAGTCATTATTTTGCTTGATTCTAGGTTTTCCCAGATCTGTTGCTTGGTTAGCTTTTCCAGGATATTCCGAGATATTAAAGTCAGGTTGTTTGGTCTGTAGTTTTCTGGATCCATTTTTTTTCATCTTTTTTTAAAAATGGGAACTACATTAGCTCTTTTCCAGTGCTCAGGTATTCTCTGGTACTCCAGGATCTTTGAAAGATAAGGTTCAATGGTTTTGAGATCACATCTGCCAGCTCTTTCAGACCTCTGGGATGTAATCCATCTGGGCCTGGTGATTTGAATTTGTTTAGGGTGGACAGGTGTTATCTTACCATTTTCTTGCCTATTTTACTTCGTATTCCTAGTCTATCATGACAGATGCAAAGAAAGAATTAAGCAGCTCTACTTTCTTGCTGCTGCTTGTCACTTCCTTGCCATCCTCTCCTATTTGTGGACTCATTGTTTCCTTGACCTTTCCCCCTTATTTTTACACATTGAAAGAAACTTTTAAAATTTTATTTAACATTTGTTGCACTCTTATTTCATTCTGAACTTTAGCTTTCCTGACTTCATCTTTGCAGATTCGGACTATATGCTGGTGTTGTGCCTTAGTTACCTGTCCCTCTTTCCATTTTTTATATTTATCTTTTTTGTCTTTCAGTTTAACAGAGAGTTCTTTATGCAACCATGCTGGTTTCTTCTGGGATTTTTTATTTTTCCCTTTTAAGTGGTATTGTGCTAGGCTGAGCTTTAATAATCATATTTTTCAGAGTTTCTCAAGCTTCTTGTTTTCCCCTTTAAAATTTTCATCCACGGAATTGTTCCCAAGCTCTAAGTTTGTTGAAATTAGCTGTTTTAAATATAACACAGATATTGAATTCCAATATTACATGGTCACTCTCCCCGAAAGTTCCTGCAATTTCAAGCCCCTCTATCATTTCATGTCTATTAGTAAGAATTAAGTCCAGTATAGCAGACCTGGTAATTTCTTCCTCAACCTTTTGGATGACAAAGTTGTCAGCTAGGCTCAAAAGGAACTGTCTCCTACTTGATGCAGTGTTTGTCTCCCAGTTGATGTCAGGATAGTTAAAGTCCCCATTATTACTGTGATATGTTTCCTATATACATGAGTCAACTGATTAGCAAAAAGTTCATCTATTTATTCCCCTTGGTTCAGTGGCCTGTAGTATACACCTATTGCAATGTCATTCTTTTTTCCTTTTATATTAACCCATATGCATTCTAGGTTTCATCCTGGTTTTATGCATTTCTGTAGAGATGTAGTGATCTCTTATATATAATAAAACTCCACATGCTCTTTTGTTAGGTCTGTTTCTTTTGAACACTTTATAAACTTCTAGCAGTACATACTAGTCATGAGTTTCATTCCACCAAGTTTCGGTAATGGCAACTCATACCTGCACTACTAGTGCTTCAAGTTTACCTTGTTTGTTCACCAAAGATTGAGCATTGGCATATAGGTATCTGAGTGCTTCTTACATCTCCTGCTTTTTCTTCCTTCCAATCATTCCCTCCTCTTGGTTTGATTACCATATTTTCCGGCATATAAGATGACTTTCTAAAGCGTTGAAAATAGCGCCGAAGTCAGGGGTCGTCTTATACGCTGAGTTGTCTTATATGCTGGAAATTACGGTAGTTTCCGGCGTATAAGACAACTTTCTAGGCATGGAAATCGGCGCCGAAGCCGGGGGTTGATTTATATGCTGAGTCGCCTTATACGCCGGAAAATATGGTAGTTGTCTTGAGGTTTATGCTTGGGATTAGATCCTAATGATTGGTCACCCTCCCCTCAGAGATAGTTGTGAGAGAACTGAGAGAACTTTAGAAGTTTGTTTATTTCTATCAGAGGTATCACAATTAAAATAAGGCATATTATATCATAACATTTAAAATATAAAATTCAAGTTTAAAATATGTACAGATAAAACAGATCTTGCCCAGAAACTAGCAACATTAATAGCATACTGTCATGGTGCCATGAGGTCCTCAAATGTACACTGATTGGGGCACAAATTGTCTGCATATCACCACAATTATAGAGGTGAGAGAACAAGATGAAATTGCATCCAACCAAAGCAGTGTTATACATGGATAAGTATGTATTCCCTGGGAAAGGACAGGTATGTGATTTGGAGAATTCTTCTGGACTCCACAGATCTTACTCACGAAGGAGCTGGAGTCCAGCTTTGGCTGTGACCTAATCTGATGGATTGAGATAGTCCAACCATCTGCTGAGACCCCTGAAGTGGGATATAAATCCAATAAACAAAACATGATTAGGCACATGGCACAACATATGATTAAGTGCTTAGCCTTAGCACAGAGACCATGTAATTGCAGAATATCTACTGGACAGATGAAGGGGGAGATGCTCACATTCAGTCCAATGCTCTTCTTTGTGTGATCTCTTTAAAGCCGGAGAAGGGAATTTTTAATCCTTTCCCTCCAATTCTACTGTTTCTCAACCTTGGCAACTTTAAAATAGGTGGATTTCAACTTGCAGAATTTGCCAAGAAACTTAGTGGGAAATTCTGGGAGTTGAAGCCTGTCTTTCTTACAATGACCAAGTTGAGAAACACTGCTCAATGTTCTCAACCTTTTACTTCACATACGCCTACAGTGAATGGCTTGAAGAGGGAAGCTTAGAAGCACAACTAAGATCAGCCTTCTCTGAGAAAAACATCAGCCACCCTCCAGATACAGAAAAACTACAATCCCCATTTAGCCAGTCAACAGAATTGATGGGAATTCTAGGAATTGTAGAATTAATCTTCCTGGAGGATTCTTGATGAGGGAAGTCTGGCAGAGGAAAATGTTATGTTGCTTTCTCCACTGGAAAAGCTTTACTTTTAGGGAGATGATTAGAATTAGGAGAAGAACAAGGACAAAGTCTTATACAAACCACTCGTTTTGCTACTCCCACAACCTCAATTTGCTGAAAAAAAAAAAAACCTGGGGAGAAGTAGAGAAGACAGACAGGATTCGAACTTAGGTCTTTAATCATTTTATCTAGTTTGTCTCTGAGCTAATTTGATTTGGTATTGCCTACACCAGATGGCAATGTAATCCATAAAGCACAAATGAAATTCTCTGAGTGCATTAGCATAAGTGATATTGCATTTGTTAGCAAACACAGGTTAATGAACCCTGCCAATTTAAAATTACTCTCTGTGGTATAGGCGCCTCTCTGGGATTCTGGAAAATGTTACCTAGTGTAACTCCTGACAATATATTTGAGATTTCTGGTCCCATTTTATTCCACTAGCAAGGGAAAGGGACATTGTAATGATATGGGTGTGTAACATAGACAGAAATGAATTCCATAACATTCTATTCGGGGAGATCACTTCTGCAGGTTTAGTATTTATTTGCCTGTCATTTGTAAGCCTTAATCCAGCGTAAGAGTTTCTAATGGATAATTTTTACTGCCTGACATTTGCATTTCTCGCAGTTGCAAGTTCCCCAAAGGTCGGTCCACAGAGAAGCTCTGAAGTAACCTTTGAAAATATTCAGCATACAGAAGAAATGAGTTTATGGCACACTCTGAAATGAAACCCACATTTGCTAAATGAACTCTGCTTTGCTTCTCGGTGATTTTGCTCCATTTTAATTAGCATAATATCCCTTTGAGACACCATGGGAATCAAAGGAAAAGAGAAGGAGGGTGATATTTCCTCTCTTTTCTCCTTCTGCCTACTCCCACAATATGGCCATCTGTGGTATACAACCTTTCCCTAAAGACTCAAGCTCATCTTTCTCAGCTTTTCCCAGCACATGGCTGAAAGACTTACAGCAATCATTGGCAGTGTCTCCACTCAGAGCTTGTCTGCTGCTCTAATGCTGAGGTAATGTTCCCTGAAGACAAATGTTTATGAAGAATAAATTACATCTGGTGTATAAAGTCAGCCCTTCAGATGTGCAGGAAAGGTCTCCAGCTGTGGGAATCTAACCAGCTTCCAACCAGTCTCCAACTGTGGGAATATAACCAAAAGATCCCCTGGCTTTGATTGGGGTGGGGAAAAGAAAAGTGGTGCCAGCAACAAGCCTTTTGCACATTATTCACTTTTATCTGTAAAGGAAGACAATCATAATTACCTTGATTGCCTTCAGTAATTATCTCTTCCCTGTAACTGTCCCATAGATTGGCTTTATTTTAGGGTGGTGTCTTTACTGAGATACACATTTTGTAAGCATTCCTGAAATTATTATCGTTAATACAGTACTCCAAAACTGAAGACTAAAATAGGAATTTCAACATTCAATTCCTATTTTACTTTATGTGCCTCTTATTTCATCTTACTGTTAATTGTTATTTATAAGCATTGAAAACACTAAATTCACTTTTTCTTTCTTTTTTCTGTAAACTTAAAAACATGATAACAACAAGAGATTAACTCTGAAATGACCATATTTCTCATGAGTCAAGAAGACGAGACAAGCATAACGCAGCAGAGTGCAGATGGATTAATGTTAATAACATCAGCATTGATCCACCATCTTGGATAGACAAGAGACTATACCTCCTGAGGGAAAGTGAAGCTGTTTTATGTTAAAAGGAAACTGTACTTTGGTGACTATATTTATCTCTTAACCTACATAAGTCATAGAGATACACCTTGAAAGAAAATACTCACCACAACAGTGGTTTAGTTTTAATGGTATTTATTCATCTCATTTATATGTCTTAGTTTAATATTTTATGTGGTCATTAGATATAGAAAAGGCTGTTCTGTTTCTGATTTGCTTTGCACAGAAAATTAAAATTCATGAGCAACATTGTGCATGAATTTTTAGACCAAATTTTTAAAATATATACCACATCGCTCAAAGCTTCATCTTCTGTTGCCATTTTCTCTTGTTTTCAAAGTACTTTATACACAGCGTGTCAATATTCCTTACAGACAGTGGTGGGATTCAGCTGATACGTATCACTTCGGCAGACCGATAGCTAATTTTTTGTTGCCCAGGCCCAGAATGGACTTCTGGAAGTGGCATCCACACAGAAAACCGGTTATTCACATATTTGAATCCCATCACTGCTTACAGAAAATCTTTTAGTAATACCTCATAGTTTTTCATCTCCTTAATAAGAGGGCCAAAAGAGCCTTAGGATTTACCAGGTTATTAAATTTGGGAATATATATGTTTTGGATTACAACTCACGTTTCAGCCTGTAACAATCAACAGTAAAAGATCTTTGATCTCTGTTAGAATTTCCTATGATTTGGAAGGATCTGTTCATCTTTCTACCTATGGTACTTACTACAACTTATTTGGCATCAGATTCTTTGAACCAATCAACTCTCTGCGTCATTATTAGCATCATACAAGTGAGACCTACTCTTATTAGACTATTTATACAATGTCTTTGCACCACATATTTATTTATCTTTACGGTTTGGAAGGTAATTGTTATGTATCCATCTGTTAGGAAAAAAAGAACGATGTTGGATGAATGGAGGAAACTGCTACTGCTTTTTCACTGTTATCTCGAAGTAAGGAAATGTACTATTTATTTAAATGAATATGGGCATCATTCTGCTTCTTTTGTGAAGAGTTGCATCTCCTTGGTGCACTTCTAAAATAAAGCAACTCAGCAATACATTCAGTGCATGTATTAATAGAGCATTATTGTTCTGTAATACTCAATTATTTGAATTTTGGGAGATGGGAACTTCTAACCTCTCTACTGCATGAGCTATGTGACAAATACAATGGGAACATTCTAACAGAATAATGTATTTGTTTATGATTCAATTAGACTTCAAAACATTTCTAGATAGGAGACACAATTACAGCAGTTTGGAGCATTATGAAAGAGAAAAGTATGTTGTATATCCAAGGAAGAGCCATAGAAACACACCCTTTAGGCATAAAAACTTCCCACCAGGTATCTGCTGTTGCCACTACCTGATGGCTAAGGGATGACTCAGGTTTTAAGGGCTTGCTTATTTAATTAATGGGACTTGACGCATGGCAATGTTATTGATTTGAACAGAATAAACAGATGCTACAGAGATAGATGGTACTTCAGATAAACAGTCCCTTTGAAATGAAGATTTTCCAAATGATAACCAATGTACCTTTAATTTACTTGGAGGCCTTCTGCTAACTCAGTATAGCTCATGAAACAGAGGTGTTACGTGGGCTCATGTATCATATCCATAGTTGCTTGTAGTGCCGTATTCTGGACCAGTTAAAGTTTCTGAGTGTTCCGAGGGCACTCTCATTTAGAATAATCCACAGTGTGATGATCAAAGCACGAGTGATTGTTTGCAGGCCCTCTTAATCCAAAATGGCATACCAGAAGAAGATTTGTAAAGGCCTCCCTGACTATAACTGCCATCTGCTCCTCAAACAGCAGCTCAAAGTTCAGAAAGACCCCAAATTATCCATCAATCTCAAATACAGGAAGTGCAACTTCATTCAGAACCGAAGATGGAAAGTCTCTGGTTTCAGATGGCCTAAATAAACACAGCCACTTTACCTTGTTAGCATAGAGCCTGAGTATCCTCCTCCTCCTCCTCCTCCTCCTCCTCCTCCTCCTCATACAAATACGCTACATCCTCCAGGAACTGAGACAGGCCCTTCAGTTCAAAGTTGAGAGACACACCTGGATATCATCAACATGCTGATAACATCTGACCCCCCCACCCTGCACATGGCCTCACCCACACAGTCCTCTCATGTAGATATTAAACAGGAGGAGCTTTATGGCACCTGACACATCAGAAGCTTTGGGCTCAATCTTTCACTCTCTGCCAACTGAAACCAAACACAGAAAAAGAAAGAGAACTAACACCATGTAACACCATAATACTGTGTAGCTTCACTCCTAAATCCTATAGCTGGTACCATGATCTATGGCAGCGGTGGTGAACCTATGGCACGCGTGCCAGAAGTGGCACTGAGCCCTGTCTATGGGCATGCGTGCCGTTGCCCCAGCCCTGCCTTCCCCCCACAGCCCCCTCCTCCCCAGCAGCCGTCCGGAGGAGAATCGCCCCTGGGCGTGGCCCACGCACAGCAGCACAGCCAAGGATATAGCAGCCGGGCAGTGGGGACAAGACTCCACCCTTGCACCCCATCGCAATCAGATGATGCTGTGGGGTGCAGGTGGAGGGCGTGGCTGCCATGGCACTGCAAGGCTGCCTGGGTGATCTGTGACAGGCCATGGAGGCGGTAGGTGGCCCTGCAGGCTGGTGGAGTGGGATGGGGAGGCGGCGAGCGGGAGTGGGGGCAGGGCGGTTTCTGGGCACTCGGTGTCTAAAAGGTTCACCCTCACTGATCTATGGTATTGAAAGCTGCTAAGAGAGAAGAAGGACCAGAATGGTTGCACCACCCCTGACCCAGCTCCTCCAAAACTGTTTATCAAGTGTGGCCAATCCCGTTTCAGCATGATTGAAGAGACTCCATTTAATTAAGTTAATTAATTTCTTCCAGGGCTCTAAAATTACCCCTGACTACCCAAAAAAATGGAGGTTGGAGATTGAAAAAAAAAATTATTCAGAACTGTTGGGCCCAGCAATAGCTTCCAGCAGAGGAGGCAATCCACCTTCTTCTTCAAGAAAGTTAGATTCCCTACTCCACACCAACAAAATTCCCTTATTTTTATTTATTTCAGCTTGCCTGGTATATTATCTATGAAAGCTTAAATGCATTAGTTTATCTGCTGCCTACTAAAGCTACAAATCCATTACTCTAGAGCAGTGATGGCAAATCTTTTAGAGACCGAGTGCCCAAACTGCAACCCAAAACCCACTTATGTATTGTTGGGTGCCGGGTGGGCGTGGCCCATTGGGTAGGTGTGGCCCATTGGGTGGGCATGGCTGCAGTGGTAATGGCAGACTGGATGGGACTAAAAAGTTCAATCAATTCCAACTTTGCGAAATCTTTTTTTTTTCCGTGAGAAGTTGAAATTGATTGATTGAATGAATCTTTTTTTTTTGCACATGGTGGCGGAGGCCTAAAGCGAAAAGGTTTTATAAAACCCAGCTGAAGGCTTAGGACTGGGGCGATGGCGCGCGTGCCCACCTGTGGCACCTGTGGCCTGCGTGCCATAGGTTCGCCACCATGGCTCTAGAGTGTACCAAATTGCAGGAAATAATAAATATAACTAGATGTGTTTCATTTAAATTGTTATACATTATGAAGAGAACAGTAATTCTGTGCTAGTAAAAATACAAGTTAGATCTACAGCATCAGCAATTTATTGTTTTGCATATAAAATCTACTAAGAGCAATGTAATTGTTGAAGAAGCAAATTTGCTAATCATTAGAAAAGCATTCAGAACTGAACTGTTAATATAATAACACCCTTATATCAATCTATGGTTAAAATTACATTTGAAGTGTTATGTACAGTTCCGATCACTAAATATTGGAAAAGATATCAAAATACGAGGAACCAAAATTAGGAGGCTGCTGGTGAGTTTACAGCAGTTGAGACAAGAAGAAAAAGAGAGGCATAAAGAGATACATAAAACCACGCACATCATAGATAACGGGGTGACACAGAGTTTTTCTCCCTAACTCTCTCACAATCATACAACCAGGGCTTTTTTTCTCATAGAACGCCCAGAACGGAGTTCCGGCACCTTTTTTGGATGGAACCTTGTAGGGTAGGCAAGACGGGTTGTATGACGTGTGTGAGTTCCGGCACCTTTTTTTTTTTTTTTTTTTTACAAAAAAAGCACTGCATACAACTAAGTCATTTCATGGAACTAAATATGGGGGATCAGGAGCAGCAGAAGGAAATCTTTTTCGTCCCATGGTCCGTAACAGTACAATTGTGGCAATGGCAGCAAATTTGGATTGTTTTTTTAAAAAGACAGATTGGAGATGTTCATTGAGAATCAAATTAACAGTGGTTACTTACATCAATGGATGTTTACCATTTCTTGAATCACAAGCACGATGCATTCTATTTTGATTTCTGAGAACTAACAATGGAAGGGATTTGTCATCTTCCAGTCCAGGGAAGATGGCCATTATGTGACACAAAATGCTCTCCTATGGCATGATCTAGCAGGGTTTTTCTTGTGCTGTTATGCTCTTAAACTTTTCTTGACCTTTGCCAGGTAGTAGTTAGAGTGATAAAAGGAAGCTTATACTGGCAAATGAAGAGAAAAGCGTTGAGAAAAGAAACACCTAGTAATTTGCTGGTGTTACCTTACGGAAGCAATGCTGGTCTCTCCAAAATAAAATTTCGCTAAAATGCCCTGTTGATTTTAGGCTGAAAATAGGACCTAGTGTGGCTTCTCATCTCAAACAACTTCCGCTACCTACAACTGAAGAATAAATCTCCTATTCATCGCTTGCTGGTATTCTTTCTCTAATGAAAATTTTTCATATTTTCCTTGGCAATCCTTGGTCTTCATTTGGTATTTTCAAATGAAATAGCCTCCCCCACACTTTGCTTACCAAGTTGTTTCTCTCTCTTTCACTTGACCTCTCACCTTCTTACCCCAACACTTTTCTCAGATTAACTCCCTTTATGCTGACTACCAAGAATGTTGGGGGTTTCATAGCAGTGGCATATTTCAAAAATAATTTGGAGGAGATTTAAAGTAAAAAAAAAATCATTTACAGGTTTTCTATCTGGTAGAACTAATGTAGGCAAAGTGGTCCTGTATGGCAACAATAGGGCCTTCAGCTTTAACACTGCGGATGAGAACTTCTGTGGCTCCAGGGAATTCTAGAGCTTCTTTCATCCTGTTACTTATTTGCTTTTTATTGAAATTGGTTCCAACAAATTGAATGGCTATGCATTTGTAGACATAACCAATGCATTTCTATTGGCGTATGGATGCAACAATATCTCTGGATGAACAGTTATGTCTATCGTGCAATCCTAATCCAATCCAATCATCTGCATATAGCTTTTGGTGCAAAGCACTTGTAACCTAGTAGTAAGCAGAATTATATATTCTTTATAATTTCATAAGGGATCTACAGTATATTGCTTTTCATTTGAAAGAACTTTACCTGCACAAAGGCATACGTCTACATGGTTTGCCATGGCTTAGCACCAACCAACTTGTTCTGCAAGAAGAAGATCCCTAATTAAACCTCTGGAGAGTCCACTCTGGAATCTAAAACAGGGCTGCTGTTCATTTGGTTTGGCTTGTTATAAGTTTCTATGCCCCAATAATGAATGTTTATGTTAGAGAACACATGTATAAGGAGTTTGTGTCACTTTCCTTACTGAAGATGTGTGCTGTTCCTGCAAAGCTATTTCTGTGAACCAAAAAGTAAAGCAACTACTTTGGATCATTCAATGCAGTGATTTTTTAAAAAATAATTTTATGTCTCATTCTCATTTTAGGAAAAAAACCTATAATCTTATATTTATAAAAAAGCTGTTTAGATGGTCAAATTCAGTCCAACTATTGTTCATTTCCATGTACAAATTTTATATAATATTGTCTTTTTTCAAAGGATATTGGCTATGCTTAAAATTTATTAAGCTTAACAGGCTTAAATCTTAGTTTTAACACACTTCCAGCCCTCTCTCTCTTTACTTGGAATAGTAAGTTCCGGGTAAACATATAAAGAATCTTAAAACAGTTCCATTCAGCATATCTAGCAGATTAGGCCCAATGAATTTCATGTCCACCTTGTCCAAAATGTTGTTTCTAATTATTCTGAGATATTTTTTCTATTAAACAGCTATTTCTTGAAATACTAGATACCAAAAATAAAACTGACTTGGAACATTTATTTAAATTGGATTCAGAGGGAAAGGAAAAACATTTGGCATGGAGACATCAGAATTTCTGGCAGCTTACCATGAATACTTGTCTGGGCGTTTTCATCATATATATCCATGAAATTCTTAGAAGGCTAGGTTAGCTCCAAGTATTGAATATTGTATTTATTAATAATTAAAAGTCGTGTCTTTAAAATTTAAAATAAAAATTAAAAAGGGATTAAAGTCAGTGGTACTGTAGGAATATGTCATGGAATTGCACAACAGCTGTCCAGATGAAGTCGGAGACACAGACACAAACTTGTAATTTTTATATAAATATAAATATATTTAACACTCAGGTTTACAGCAATCTCTGTCATCATCCAGAAAAGGAAAAATACAAGATAGTCAGGAATAGAGGAACATCATGAAGTAAATCAAACAGTATACAGAACACACAGAAGAAAAATGAGGGGGGGGGGAAAGGAAAAAACCCCCGTATACTTACAGCAACCAATCAGAGCGTATTGCCTTATGCATGAGTCAGCACTCTCTAATTAATCAACTACAGCTGTGTGTTCTAGACTATTGTGCACTTCACTGTTTCAGCTATTAAATTCCATATCCTAATGGAATACCAACAGCCTCTGATATGCAGATGATATAACATTGCAGAAAGCAAGGAGGATCTGGAGTGGCGAATCCTGAAAGTCCAAGATGAAAGTGAAAAAATTGGTCTGTACCTTAACATCAAGAAAACAAAGATAATGACAACTGCAGAGAACAACAGGTTAGTGTTCTGTCCCAGCCTATGTCCGTCCTTGTTACGTCACAAGAACAAACCCCTCTTAAACGGTAGGCTGGGAAAACCAACCTCTTTTTATTTTCAAAAGAGTCCTGATAAGTTTTTCTCCAAAACAAAAACACAGAATACTTTCCTAACAGATAATTGGTTACAAAAGCAAACAGAGCAGGAGTTTAAACAAGAAATTCACTGATAAAACAAAACAGACTACGATCCTTGGAAGTTCTTTACAAACGGTTGCCTTCAGCAACCAGCACCGCCCACACCTTCCCTTTTTATAAAGCAGTCCCAAGGTGTGGCTTCTCAATGCCTTCTCCTCCTCCCCTGGAGTTGTTGTATTGACTGCTGCTGATCTGCTCTAGCTAATTGCCTGCATCTACGAGCATCAATCATGTCCATCAGGTGTGAATCCTCCAAGTCTGACTCATTCTCCCACACAGCTGAGCTTCATCCGAAACACGATTGGAGGGCCCAGGCTCTTCATCAAACCGTGAGTCTTGTAATTCATCAGAGCCTCCCTCTGACCCTGATGGCCCTCCAAATACCTCCTCCACCTCCTCCTCAGATTCCCCGGATTCAGCTGTTGGGAACACAGACTGGCACGGAATCACAACAGTTAGAGTGCAGATCGACAATGAGACAATTGAAACAGTAAGAGCAGAACAAGAAACAACTAATCAAGGAGAAAAGCAACCTGGAATTAAGGAGATACTTCCTAGTAGTCAGAACAATTAACCAGTGGAACGGCTTGCCTTCAGAAGTTGTGGGTGCTTCCTCACTGGAGGTTTCAAAGAAGAGACTGGACAGTCACTTCTCTGAAATGCTATAGGAAAGTGTTTCTCAACCTTGACAATTTGAAGGCATGTGGACTTCAACTCCCAGAATTCCACAGCCAGCATTGCTGGCTGTGGAATTCTGGGAGTTGAAGTCCACATGCCTTAAAATTGTCAAGGTTGAGAAACACTGCTATAGGGTCTCCTGCCTGAGGTCACTTCCAGCTCTATTCTATTTTAATTATAATGAATTCATCTTCCTGGGCTCTAAAATAAACCAAAATGGTGACTGCAGCCTTGAGATCAGAAGGCATGTAGATCTTGGAAGAACTGCAACATCCTGCATGAATAACATCTGAAAGAGTAAAGACATCAGCTTCACAACTAAATGCAGATTAGTTAATGCAATAATTTTTCCAAATGCTACTTATGGCTATGAAACTTGGACTCTGAAAAAGGCAGACAAGAGAAGGGTGAACACCTTTGGACTGTGGTACTGGTGGTGACTATTACACATCCCATTCATAATAACCAAAAAGAAGTCCTAGACTGAACCTCACCCAAAATATTACTTGAAGCCAAAATCCCCATACTGAGGCTGTCATACTTTGGTCATGTCATGACAGCTATTTCACTCAAAAAGTCAATCATGCTGGGAGTGATCAGTGGAAAAAGGAGAAAGGACTGCCCTAGTATCTGGTGTTCTGTCCCAGCCTACGTGAGTATTTGCTCAACTGCTTTACTCACAAGAAGAAACCCCTCTTCATGGAACCAGGCAGGACTGACAAGAAAAAACAAACCCATTTTATTTTTACACACCTGACTCAATGTTCAAGACTTCAGAGGTAAGCAACACAATCCACAAAAACACAATCCTCAGCGTGAATGGTTGCCTTGTCAACCAGCACTTCCCACACCTTCCCCCTTCATAATCCAGCCAGGGTGTAGCTTCCTTTGCCTCTCAAGCTGCCCCACTGTCTTCCTCTGTCTTGCTCAACTCTCTTCTCTGCGCATCTGTGCATCCGGGATCGGTCCCAGCTGTTCCTCTTTGTCACCCAACTCAGAGTCCCAAAACAGCTGTGTCTCTGTCCGAGCGTGATAGAGGGGCCAGGCTCCTCGACTGTGAGTCTTGGGGCTCCTCAGAGCCTTCCTCTGACTCCTATGTCACTCCAGGCCCCTCCTCCTCATCTGAGTCCTCAGACTCAGCTGCCGGATCCACTGGCTGGAGAGGAATCACAACATCTGGTGGCTGGATACTGTAAAGCAGTGTTTCCCAACCTTGGCAACTTTAAGGTGGGTGGACTTCAACTCCCAGAATTCCCCAGCCAGCCATGCGAGAGAGGGGCATGGAGAGTGTTGATCCAAGAGTGGCCGAGGGTCAGACACAACTGAATAGTTGATGACAAAAAGTTGTATATAGATAACAACTTTCTTTGCTGTTGTGAGAAATAGGGGAAAAAATCATACAGAACTCTCTAATATCAATCCAGAAAGAATTATCTCAGGAATTCTTGGTCAATGGCATCTTTGGGTTTATGCCAAGCTATCTTAGCTCAGGAGGGGGGCAGAAGGTGAGATATGGACTTATCAAACAAATCGGTTTTATTTTTGTAGAGGAAAGGCAAAAACATGTCCTTATGTTTTTATTAAGGTGCTTAAGTCAAGAAATACACAACTTAAAAGAAAAATTGGAATCAGAAATGGTTTTAATATCTGAATTTCAAAGGTAAATACAATCAATATGAATTGTTTCAGTAGGACTTCAGCTAAAATTACTTATAATCCTATAGCAGTAATGGCGAAACTTTTAGAGACTGAGTGCCCAAACTGCAACCCAAAACCACTTATGTATTGCCAGGTGCTGGGTGGATGTGGCCCGGTGGGTGGGCGTTGCCCAATGGGTGGGCATGGCCCAGTGGGTGGGTGTGGCTACAGTAGTCATGGCAGATGGGTGGGCATGGCCAGGGTGGGTGTGGCCAGCTCATTGTTGCTCATGGGGAGTGATGCCTGTGGGGGCTGGGCAGAGTTGAGGGAGATCCAGGAGGTCTGTGATGGCTGGGGTGGTGGGCAGGAGGCCCATGCTGGTGGGTGGGGTAGTGGGCAGGAGGCTCGTGCTGCGGGGTGAGGTGAGGCAAGGTGAGGTAGGGCGGGATTGCGATTGTCACAGGGCAAGGTGAGGCAGGGGTCGGGGCGGCTGCTGCCTGACACTATTGGCCCCCGCACACAGAGACCAGTGAGCGCATGCATCCGGCCATGTGGGACCTTGGAGAGTTAGTGGGCGGCTGGTTGAAGAGAACAGTTGTCATCTCCAGGGCATAGCACGCGTGCCCACAGAGAGGGCTCTGAGTGCCGCCTCTGGCACGTGTGCCATAGGTTCGCCACCACTGTCCTATAGTGTTTGGGTGGGCTTTTTTCTAACTAAGGAAATTAAAGTATAAACAAGCAGATTCCACCATAAAGGTTTTATATCCCACCCTACTTTCTAATGGGAATAGTTTCCTCTTGAATAGTACTGCAAGGTTGTTAGAGGCCTCGAATTGTCTCACTATTTGATTTCTACTTTTTAAAATATAAATTGCATTACCATTCCACAACTCAGCATTCTTAATTCTCAGTGCCCTGTGCTTTTATTTACAAGGAAGGCAAGTTACATATTTTGGGATTATTTTTTTCAAAGAAGAGGATTTCTGTATCTGGAAACACACCCAGTGGTGGGATTCAGCCAGTACGCATCACTTTGGCAGAACCGGTAGCTAATTTTTTGTTGCCCAGACCCAGAATGGACTTCCGGAAGCGGCATCCACACAGAGAACCGGTTGTTCACATATTTGCATCCCACCACTGAACACACCTATACTTCTTCTGTGCCCACTTTATTTCAGTTTCTATCAGCATGAGAGTATGCATGTCATTGAAAAAGATAGCATTATCTGATACCCCAGACAACAATCTTTGGCAACAAATCTGGCCAATTTATATTTTTTTTTCGTAGCCTGCTTAAAATTGCTATTTATCTGAACTATGTATATAAATGGAGAAATTCACAACATTTGCATGGTATGTTATAGATGAGTAACTTTTAAAATATCATCAGGCCTGTTGTTAACTCAGGTCTCCTTAAAATAAAAGTCTAGTGACTTTTTAGCGGAAACGTATAATTTTCATGATTTGACCATCCAAAATAAAAGTATAGGCACAATGAAACACTGAGATTATAGAGGGAAAATGTTATTGCTAAGTGAGAGAATCCCAAAAGATAACTGAAAAAATGCACAACACTTTAGGGAGAGAACAAAGAAACAAGGTCTTTTTAACAGCCTCTTCTGAAACGACTGCTTCTATGTATGTGCTTATATATATGTGTGTATATAACATATGAAGTCTGCTCTTTAAATTGTAGCATTTGTGTAAATCTTATAAGATTTAAGGAGATTTAAAATGGATTCTATGAAGCTGTAAAAACTAGGTGTCTCTGTGCATGTGTTCTGGGGAGAACTTCATAGCCTTACTGCTTTCTAGGTTACTCACAATGCACTTCATATAATTTTATTTTACTGAAATGCGTGCAACCTTTTCCTCCTCCCACAAGAATAGCAGTTGTTATAATGTTCTGACTTAATCTCCTGAACTTTCTTCAAGATTATTAAAATGGACTGAGATTTTTAATGGTAGTGTCCGTATTTCTTTAGGACAGTGGTTCTCAACCTGTGGGTCGGGACCCCATTTGGGGTCGAATGACCATTTCATGGGGGTCGCCAAACAACGCAGTCCGCCATTTTTTCCCCCTTTTCCTTAGCTGTGCTACTCCCTTTTATTCTATTGGCTTTTGAAAGCCAATAGAATAGACTCTCTTGAATAGAGTCTAATTCTATTGGCTTTCAAAAGCCAATAGGAATTGTCCAGGCTGTCTCTGCCCTGCTGAGCCCGCCAAAAGTCCCATTCTGCAAACAGTGCTGCACCAGTTGAGTAGTCCTCGACTTACGACCGGTTGAGTAGTCCTCGACTTACAACCGGTTGGGGGTCGCGGCATTAAAAAGATTGAGAACCACTGCTCTAAATGGCTTACAAAGTCAGCACATTGCCCCCAACAACCTGGGACCTCATTTTACCAACCTCAGAAGGATGGAAGGCTGAGTCAACCTTCAGCTGACCAGGATCGAACTCGTGGCAGTGAGCAGTGAATTAGCCTGCAACCATAGCGCTTACCACAGCATGAGTATTTCCACCTGAGTTGCAAAAATGAGGGCCATTCCTAGATGGCAGCATAACAATAAAGAAACTTCTCTTTGCTGCCTTTGTATTAATCAAACTTATACATTATAAAATGGCAGTTGACTATGACAACAAGAGAGGCAGTTTGATCTAGTGGTTAAAGTAAGACATCAGGAATCTCTGAGTTCCAGTCCTGCCTCAGGCATAAAGCCAGCTGGGTGATCTTGGGCCAGTCATTCTTTTTCAGTCTAAGGAAAGAAAAGGTGATAGCAATCCATTTCCGAAACCTTGTCAAGAAAATTACAGAGCAGGAGTCAAGACTGAATTGAAGACAGACAGAAAATTTTATGCAGAATAAAGCATCTGTAATAGCAACAAATATTTAAAAGCAGATAGTAACTACATAAACTAGCTAATAAAATCCAGTTTCAGATGGCATGAAATCTTTCCCCAAAGACCCTATAGAAGAGTTTGTACTTCACAATCTTCTGAATGCTATCACTGAGTTGATCAACTTAGGATATAGAGGAAGACTGCTCCAGATTGTAGATCCTACTTGGAAAAATAGGAATTCCTGTGTGCACTTTCATTCAGCAATCAGGACTGTATACTGACTGCAAACCGCTTAGAGAGAGCTGTAAAGCACTTTGAAGTGGCATATAAGTCTAAGTGCTATTGCTATTGTCCTAAATATCTTTTTATGTATCAAACCTTGTGCTAGATAAACTTCTAATTTGAGGAAACTAGGAATCAGGTGATTAATTCACTCTGAGCAGTGCCTCAAGTAAAAGATGGCAATGCCTTTACAATGGGCTATTGGAACCAGGTCGCAATATTTAAGTGTCAGAAGTGTGTAATAGTAAAAGGCAAATATTTGGACAATTTATCCTCATTTGATCATTAGTTGTGACCCAAATGGGGAATTTGACTATCTAGTCGAAAGAGCACTTTCCAACTCTATGGTTCTTGGAGTCTAGCATAAGAAGAGGGCTAGAATTTGTGTTTTATCCTTCTTCTCCTCCTGTAAGTGTGTTGTTTTTAAATAAATGGATAAGACATTAGCTGGAGATTTTGTGCTGTCAGCTATTTTCCTTTTATGCTTTTTCCATATCTATTCTGTTTATAATTCCATTTCATACATATAGTTGTGACAGTACCCAAATGAATTCTGATGCATGTACTGTAAGACATTGGCAGATTTCTAGTGATCATGGAAGTAATACAATACTGAATTAATTTTTGCAAGTGGAATGATTTTAGAAAAATCTAGTAGTTTTTGATAACTGTTGGCACCATTTCCACCAGCAAAAGTCTCTGTTATAACAAAAGTGGTGCCAGGAATGTAACAAATATCTAAAACCAATTATATATGATGTTAGTCAGTTAATGAGACCATTACCATTTTCATGTAAAAGGTAAGATCCCACATAAATACAGTGCTGGTAGCCAATGGTCTTGGAAATGCATGAGTGATCTACACTGATTGCCTGAATCGAAGGATATTTGAGGTTAAATATTTCTGTTCACGCAGCAGTCATCTGTCCACCTCAGTTTCTTTAGCTGTTATTCAAAAACCTCTGCTGCTTCTATCTCCTGACCTTTGCTATCCTTCAAACATGTGTTCCAGTTTCTTTACAATCCCTGTTCAACTTCCACGTGAAAGTTGCTCACTCAGCACAGCAGACCCATAGTGGCAATGCATTTTCTGACAAAGATGAATTCAAGCAGATGTGTGCATGTTTTACTGGTGAGGTTTTGGATACTTAAACACTCACACATGGACAATTCAACAGAAGTACCTGACAAAGAGATCGTATAAAGAAACTCAATGTGATATTGTAGATAGCATCAGGCTACTATCATGGACACCTCAGTTCAAATGTCTACTCTGCCAAAAAGCTCATTCACTGACCTTGGGTGAGCTGCTAACACTCACCTAATCTATTTCATGTGTTGTTGACAAGATAAATGGGAATGTAAATGACACCTCTAAAATCTGTGGAGAAAGGCCAGGATAATATGGAATAAAACTAGTGGCTGATGTAGAGAGGCCTTTCTATATACATTTATTTATTAAATTTGTTTTAAATAAATAAATGAAACAGAGAGCTCTTTCTATATAAATACAATGTAATTATAAACAAATCCCTCCTTTATGAATTATTCAGGAATATTGATACTAACCTTCCTTCCAAGTACACTATTATTATATTGGTTAAATTTAATTATATTTAGGGAACTGAAGATCCTACAGAAATTGTCAGGGGAGGGAAGAAAGTAAAACAAACATGTTCAAGCCCACAATACAAAGACTGGCTACAGGACTGGGGTTTGGCTAGTCTATAGAGCAGGGGTCTGCAACCTTGATGACTTCAAGATTTGTGGACTTCAGCTCCCAGAATTTCTCAGCCAGCTGAGGAATTCTGGGAACTGAAGTCCATAAGTCTTAAAATTGTCAAGGTTGCAGACCCTTGGCACAGAGCCATGGTTTTCAATATCTTTTTCACCATGGACCTTAAATAGCTTTTGTGGCCACCGATGATGGCCACGGACCCCCAGGACTTAATTCAAGATTTAAATCATAACAATTTCTTCAACAATTTCTTGGCAGACCCCCAGTGACAACATTGCGTCCCCCTGGGTTTCATGGACCACAGGTTGAGAACCACTGGGATAGCGCATAGTATACAAGTAGTCCTCGACCTACCGTCACAATTGAGTCCCAAATTTCTGTTGCTGAGACGTTTGTTAAGTGAGTTATATCCCATTTTAAGACTTTCCTGGTGACAGTTGTTAAGTGAATCACTGCACTTGTTAAATTAGTAACACAGTTGTTAAGTGAAACTGGCTTCCCCATTGACGTTGCATGTTAGAAGATTGCAAAAAGTTATCACATGACCCCTGGACACTGCAACAGTCATAAATACAGACCAGTTGCCAAGCATCTGAATGTTGATCACGTGACCGTGGGTATGTTGTAATGGTCGTAAGTGTGAAAAACAGTCAAAAGTCACTTTTTTCAGTGCCTTTGTAACTTTGAATAGTCACTAAATGAATTGTTGTAAGTTGAAGACTACCTGTATAAGCAATTGTAATATGGTATTATGTAATAATATAAACATTGTCATAGTAATAGTAATTGAAGAGTAATAGTATATTAATAATTACCATAGTAATGAATAAAGGTATTAATAGAATAGAATTAGGAAGCACTCACATATTATGTTTGCATGATTGTTTTTACAAAATGAAACATCTCCTAAGATGTATAGGGGGGCAATAAAGAAACCAGCCATCCAAGGTCTGATGCTTTTGTGCCTCTCTTGAATCTGGGTCAATCGAATTGGGCATGGTTTAAAAAAGGGCCTGTGATACTCACCCTACTAAATCCTAACCCCACTAAAAACACAGAAAAGTGCAGTAGCACTTAAAATACATCAGATGATGATCAGTGCAGCAAACTAGCCTTAATTTAAATAATTGAGTCATATGTTAACTCACTTTTTGGTATTGAATGTTTTTACCCCTTCCTTATGGATTTTTTTAGATTTTTGTTCTATCTGTCTGTCTGTCCGTCCGTCCGTCCGTCCGTCCGTCATCCATCCATCCATCCATCCATCCATCCAACCAACCAACCAACCAACCATCTATCCATCCATCCATCCATCCATCCATCCATCCATCCATCCATCCAAATGTATATGTGTATAGTGTATGTATGTGTATACACGTATATATATATATATATGTTTTCTGAGGTTTTCGCGGGTGTTTGTATGTAGGTCTTTGGTTATTCGGGTTTTCTCCCACGTCAAATTGGAAGTGTCTTGGCGACATTTTGACAAAGTCTCATTCGTCATCTTCAGGCTGGTGTTTTCGGCTTCGTGCTTCTAGGAGCAATGCTTTTTAGGTATATTTTTGTGTTTTTACTTTTGTGTAATTATTGTTTTCATATGTTTTTTTAAATATATTTGTATCCCACCCCACTTTATGTGGGTCTATGATTGATTCCACACATCAAAGCCAGTTCTGGTTTTAAATTCCTCAGCGCTGGAATTGGGCAACCTGAGATCTTGGCCACATGTGGCCTCTGAACTTCTCTTTGCACTCTCACCCACAAAAATCTTTATGATTACAGTTACTGAAATCTGATGGTAAAATTTCCCATTATTTTGAAAAAGAAAAGCAACAACCCAGAGGAGCTTTGAGACAGTCCTAAAGAGGCTTTGGATGGTTGAAAAAAAAAGAAGTTTCAAGCATCAAGATGATAGATAGATAGATAGATAGATAGATAGATAGATAGATAGATAGATAGATAGATAGATAAATAGATGATTGCATGTTACTGCTACAACCCAATACTTTGCAGTAGAAATTTACTAACATTCAAGTCTGATTTATAAATGAAGGAGTGCAGTCCAACATAATACAGCAGACTACATCATTTCAGAGAGCAAGTGCAAATACATTCTTTTTAATGTTCTTTCATATGACAATAAAGAGCTCCATATTGCCAAGACCAAGGCCTTTCCCAGTTGCAACATATGGCTGTGAAAGTTAGACTATCACAAAGGTTGATGAAACAAAACAGATGCCTTCAACTTATATTGCTGGAGAAAACTAAGTATATTTTGCACCTAAATAATATCTTCTAGATTAAATGAAGAAAAATCACATTATTCATGGAAGCTCTAAAGCTTCAATATGGGGCAAAACTTACTTAACAAATGTCTCATTTAGCAACAAAAAATTGGGGCTCAGTTCTGGTCATAAGTTGAGGACTACCTGTATATACATATATAACTTTATAGGTATACGTATACTCACACACATGTACACACACACCAAGCACCAAGGCCAATTTCTGATAAATGGGTTAAAAGGCTTTTATGGGAAAAGGATGTTTATAAAAAAAATATGACATTCCTTTTCTAAATATTGTGATTGAGATGGAAATACATTTAAAAGCTCCTCTACAAAATAAAGAAAAGCTAGAGTGACCAGGTAAAGCAACCAACAAAATAACATCATACATCTATTAGAACAGGATAGTGGGTGATGGTAAGCGATAAAAAACTAGTAATATTAAATAATAATAATAATAATAATAATAATAATGATGATGATGATGATGATGATGATGATGATGATGATGTTGGAAGGGACCTTGGAGATCATCTAATCCAACCCCCTGCTCAGGCAGGAACCCCTATACCAGTGGTTCTCAACGTTTGTGTGACGGCGACCCCCGTCACACAAACGTTCTGCGCATGCGCGGTGCCGCCCCCATGCGCGGCGCGCATGCGTGGCGCCGCCCCCTGAGGGGAGAAAATGGCGGATCGCCTTCTTTGGCGACCCTCGAAAAATGGTCGATCAACCCCAAAGTGACCCATAGGTTGAGAACCGCTGCCCTATACCATTTCAGACAAATGGCTGTCCAGTCTCTTCTTAAAAACTTCCAGTGTTGGAGCATTCACCGCTTCTGGAGGAAGGTTGTTCCACTGGTTAATTGTTCTAACTGTCAGGAAGTTTCTCCTTAGTTCTAGGTTGCTTCTCTCGTTGTTTAGTTTCCACCCGTTGCTTCTTGTCCTGCTTTCAGGCGTTTTGGAAAACTCCCTCTTCTTTGTGGCAGCCCCTGAGATAAACTAGACATACCCAATTCCAGCAACCGTCCCCTAATCATCTTTGTTGCTCTTCTCTGTACTCTTTCTAGAGTCTCAGAGTCTTTTACATCGTGGTGACCAAAACTGGATGCAGTATCCCAAGTGTGGCCTTACCAAGGCATTGTAAAGTGGTATTAATACTTCACGTGATCTTGATTCTCTCCAACACACCCATCTATTCCACACTTTTCCCCGTCCTTCCCAATCCTGCAATTGGGACATGAATTCATTACTGCCTCTACTACCCCTTTCTCAATCATTTTGTATAAACTATTTTTCTGGTTTTAGTCTTACAGGGCAGAACTCTGCAAAGCATATTAGGAATGGAATTTCATGGAGAATCAGAAAAGAATAGGCTCAAACTAGCTCATCCTCACTGGGGAAATGGAATTTGTTCCAAATTATCTCCATTTATTTCATGATATATATGCAGGAAATTAAATGTTGGAAATATGGATTTTCCCGATAGTAATGATTTCAGATGTGGATGTTTAGTCCATTTTTGATCTGTTTTATCATTTCAACACCATTGTGTCTTGCTTGTAGAATAAGCCTCCATGTTGCTCGTCGTTGTATTAAGAGGCTTCCATACATTTCAGTCCCAGATCTTAGATCAAAGATACTACTACTGTATATTGTATATGTGTTTGTCTTTTATTATATACTTAAAATGGGAAGGATTAAAGAATAATCCATTGAATCATGCGGTAGACCAAAGTTGCTGATTTCAATAACAGAAATTTTCTTTCACTGAAATCAATAGGATTTAGAAATGTTTAACTTTAGATGTTTTTTAAAATAGGTATTCTTACATTTAGGCCTTTCTTTTGTTTTTTAATGTGCTTTATGGTGGTATATTTTTAATAGACATTTTATCTTTACAATAGTCTTCTGAGTTCATCTAATCCAAAATCAACTATGGGGATCCCTGAATATGAGTGTTCTCAGTCTCAGCCCCATTTCTTGAATGCAAAACAATGCCTTATTTTTGTTCTTTGAAAGAAGCTATCTGGCTGTTCCTAGTGTATCATTCTATACTGTATATACCGAGTACTGAAACTTTAAAAAATGGGACCAAATATGCAGCTCTATTATAGCTCTTGACTTTTACTTAATGCTTCTACTTCCTGAATATCATTGTAATTCCAAGTATAGGTTAATAAGGTCTATTTACAGTTATAAATATATGTTTCATACATTATATTGACAATTTTCATCTCCAAAATATAAATATCTGAGACCTTTGCCCCAGCTAAAAGCAACTGGCTGAAAAACATAGAGACTTTGAATTAAGAATGAGTACCTATTACTTTAAAAAGATTGAAATGAAGGTATCCATTAGGAATGTAAAAAAAAAAGTCTGTTCATTCGATTAACTCTTCACCCCGAAGAGCACAGATTATTCCATTTGTCACTTTACTGATTAGCTGGGTTTTGCAAATGCTGCTATGCCATTAGCTTATTAAACTTAACCCATTTAGTCTCTTAGAAAGATGCTGAGTGCTCAGTCCATTGCCTAACAGAGAATCAAAAAATATTTTTAAACATCACAAACTAAAATTATGAAAAGGTTACCCAGTTGAAAATTATGTACAAGTCACATAATCTTCATTGATATTTGGAATAGGCAGTTTTGAAGAATAGTTCACAGACAAAACTCAAACCTTTTGTTTCAAATCCCACACATACAGAAACACGTATAATAAAAGTAGTTGAAATTATTACTCTGATTTATGAATGTCCAGCTTGTTTCTTGTAGTAAATTATTTTCCATTAAATTGGAAAACCCTCACATTTGTCCACAATCAGATGTTTCTCTATAAAAGTGAACTGCTCTAATCCATTCCCTTTCTTTCTATTTCACTACAGTTAAACTTATAATAGCTTATACATCTTTGAACAAACATCACTTAAATTTCAACAGTGTATTATCAGTACGTATGAAGTAGGAAGATGGTTTTCTTACCTTGGTTCTAGCAGTGCTGGTTTCTGACTGAATGCAATTATTTTTCCTCACAACTGAGCAAACTCTTGAGAAGTAATCCTGTTATTGTATATAGCAACTGCAAGGGGTGGGACTGAAGGCTGATAATGAATTCACCAGGAAATTTTTCTTTTCAAAGAACTGCTCTTAACAGAAAAGGTAAACCACACTGTATGACTCCAGCATTTGAATTTAAGGTACACAAGTTCTGCACATATACACCTGCACAAATTGGTCAGAATATTTGACATAAGAGAAGAAAGCTCTTATCCACGTGGTGAGGTGTGAGGAATATTACATTCCTACAGCTACTGTACCGTTATGTCCAAAGACAGTGTTCTGTCTAAGGCATCTTTGATAATTCCATCTGACTCAGCCAGTTAATAAAATGAATCAATGCCTAAAGACTTGAATTCTGCTTCAGCTTTTGCTAATTTTAAAATTGTAGAAATAGAATTACATTCGATTATATATTATTTTTCTCAGATCCATTCCCTACTGAATCCAAATGAAATTTCAATTCTAAACAGGCATTAAAGCTTTATGTCAGGGATGGGAAACCATAGCCCATTTATGACTTGTGGACTTCAATTCCCAGAATTCCTGAGGCAGCATGGGAGTTGAAGGCCACGAGTCATAAAAGAGCCATGGTTCCCTACTCCTGCTTTATGTGGAGAGGAAAATAATTTGTGACTACAAATCTGTGCCTTTTTGCAACATTTCTAGTATTCAGATATGCTATATATTTCCATTCACTAGATCTGTGCATGCTTTGGAAAATTATTCAGGAGTACTTTGGATCTTATAGAAGCATCCCATTTTGCTGCTATTCATTAAAGCAGACATCTCTTTTTCTCAGCTCCCACTTCAGTACAAAATGAAAACCCTGCTTTAAAAGTTGTACTAAAGATGCACCATTTTAATGATTCGTTTAATTAAGGCAACTACATCTTTTTCAGATTCACCCAGAATCCTGAAAACAAAGATGTGGCTTCTATAATAAATAGCTGAGAGGTGCTATTCCTGCAAGTTCTGAAATGACTCTTCCAAATCAGTGGAACAATTTCACCTATTAAAAATAAAAAGGGAATTCATGTAAAACTCACAACTAGAAACCTTGCAAATGAAGTGATGGTTGTAGGTATACTCAGCAAAACTGAAAACCTCTCCAACTTCCCCCTGCAGACTTTAATATGAAATATACTTAGAGGTAATAATAATAATAATAAAGTTGGAAGGGACCTTGGAGGTCATCTAGTCCAACCCCCTGCTCAGGCAGGAAACCCTATACCATTTCAGACAAATGGCTGTCCAGTCTCTTCTTAAAAACTTCCGGTGTTGGCGCGTTCACCGCTTCTGGAGGCAGGTTGTTCCACTGGTTAATTGTTCTAACTGTCAGAAAGTTTCTCCTTAGTTCTAGGTTGCTTCTCTCTTTGGTTAGTTTCCACCCGTTGCTTCTTGTCCTGCCTTCAGGCGTTTTGGAAAATAGCTTGACTCCCTCTTCTTTGGGGCAGCCCCTGAGATATTGGAACACAGCTATCATGTCCCCCCTCGTCCTTCTCTTCGTTAAACTAGACATACCCAATTCCAGCAACCGTTCCTTATATGTTTTAGCCTCCAGTCCCCTAATTATCTTTGTTGCTCTTTTCTGTACTCTTTCTAGAGTCTCAACATCTTTTTTACATCACGGTGACCAAAACTGGATGCAATATTCCAAGTGTGCCTTACCAAGGCATTGTAAAGTGGTATTAATACTTCATGTGATCTTGATTCTATCCCTCTGTTAATGCAACCTATCACTGTGTTGGCTTTTTTCGCAGCTGCATCACACTGCTGGCTCATATTTAAATGATTGTCCACTAGGACTCCGAGATACCTCACACAGTTACTACTATTGAGCAAGGTACCCCCTATACTATACCTGTACATTTGGTTTTTCTTGTCTAAATGTAGAAACTTACTTTTTTCACCATTGAATTTCATTTTGTTAGATAGCGCCCAATGTTCAAGTCTGTCCAGATCCTTCTGTATCCTAAGCCTGTCTTCTGGAGTGTTGGCTATTCCTGCCAGCTTGGTGTCGTCTGCAAATTTGATGAGTTCCCCATCTATCTCCTCGTCCAGATCATTGATGAAGATGTTGAAGAGCACTGGGCCTAGAACAGAGCCCTGGGGCACCCCACTACACACTTCCCTCCATGTAGATGTGGTTCCATTGAGGACCACACTCTGAGTACGGCAAGTCAGCCAGGTGTCAGGATCCAAAAACATTATGGACATTGATAAGGTTTTGGTCAATGAAGCTATGCAAACTACATTTCTTTCCTATAGGTTGTAATGAGAAATGACTAGTAGTGCAAACAGAATTATTATTAATTAGTAATAATTTATTTATTTGTTCCAAGATGGGTAACAAAAAAAGCAATAAAAGCAATTTTAAATGCATCTTCATCAAACAGTAATAATAAAAAATAAAACTGTGTTCATTTTGAAAATTCTAGGCTGGCCTGAAATTATTGTTATCCTACCTCAGTAATAGGAAGCATATCTTTCTTTGTTATTTAAGAGAACCTCAGAAACTTAAGGATGTGTGAACTTCAACTCCCAGAATTCCACAGTATTTCTATAATTATTACATTTCTATTATCATTATTCAGTAATCAGAATTCCCCAGCACTAGCTAGGGAATTTTGGGAATTTTCACATCTTAAAGTTGCAAAGGTTGGGAAACACTGATCTAAATAAATAATATTTTTATTATGATCACCTGCCAGAATTGCAAACAAAAAGACATTAAACATAAAAATAAAACAAAAACAAAACAAGATAAAATATTACAATTGGTGGTGGTTTTGTCAGTGGATACTGACAAAATTTTATAGGCAGTATAACAACATTTAGCTACAATCAGGAAGACTAAATCATTGATAGATAACAACTGTACATAAAAAAGATAAGAATTTCCTGGGTGTTTTAGCAGATAAAGAGTTATAAGATGGATCCTTAAGCCCTTATAGAGGATACAGTATGGCAGAACATGAGTTGTAGTTTCTACAGCCCCTTGTCCACAGCATGTTCTTGGTTCACAGGGAACATTTTTATATCTGCACTCCAAAACTATTGTGGGAAGAGAGTTGAAGCATGCTAAATTTAATGCTGTTTAGAATTTGGAAACAATGATGTGATGTACAGTATCTCACTGGTTTGTATAAAGGGGCTTGAGTACTCAGAAAACCATTTCAAACACTGATCTGAGAAAGGCAGTGGAGCAGTGGTAGGATTCAGCTAGTTCGCACCAGTTCAGTAGAACCGGTAGCTAAATTTTGCTGCATTTGGAGAACCGGCTGGCTTCCAGAAGTCCAGTCTAGGCCTCAGAAGCCTGGACGAAGCCTCCCAGGCCTAGAACGGTGTAGAGGTGGGGGCAAGGCTGAGGTCGTGTGCAGAACACTGCCCCTCCAAAGCCTGTGTGCCTCTTCTTCTCTAGATCTAATCTCCTCCCTTCACATCACCATGGCGATGTGAAAGTGTGCAGCTTGTGCAATGACTTTGCCTGTTTGATAGCAGCTAGCTCACACCAACAAGATGTTATTGCCAAATTGCTCCCTGTTTCTGGCCTTTGGCTTCTATATTCTTAAGGATTGGCTAGGAGTTTAATCAATGAAATGCTATTGTCATGTAGAAACTTTTGCTGCTTGTAAACTGTATATAAACAATAAACTGCTGCGTGCCAGCAGCCATATTTGCACCCTGCAATGACTGAGCACTGATTACTACAGAACGGCTCACCAGAAATGCATGGATGCCACTTCCGGAAGTCTGTTCTAGGCCTTGGAGGACTGGAGGAGGCCTCCCAGGCCTAGAACGGCTCACTGGAAGTGCATGGATGCCACTTCCGGAAGTCCATTCTAGGCCTTAGAGGCCCAGGCCTGCATCAAATAAGAGAACGGTTGTTCAGGTATTTGAATTCCACCACTGCAGTGGAGGCCACTACACTGTGAGCTAAACTGCAAGGCCATAGGTAGTCTTGTGGAAAACGAAAAGACTCTTACGAATTCCAGAGGGTTTTAGCAGAGAGATTTATTGTGCAGGTTCAGAAGCAATAACAACAAGCAATTCTGAACCCTGAGGGCGGGTTCAGACTTCAGTTTTATACTTCCTTTTCTCAGGAACAAAGGAACACACATTGAAATATACATTGTAATACATTAGGTTCGTTTCTCATGGGTATACAATGGAGAGTTTACTACATACGTTATATCCAAGTGTAATGCACATTAGGTTAGTCACATACTACTAACACAGCACTATTTCAATAATTATGCAGACACATCATTATTCTAGTGATTGTTTATTATTCCACATTAGTATAGTCTCTCTAGCTGATCTTACTATGTGAATTGAAAGATACTGAAAAAGTTTTCTTTTAAGTAGTTGGGTTAAGTCCATGTCAAGATTTTATTGGGTAGTGTAAAGTCCTTAGATTGGGTTTAGCAGCTCTTAAGAAGCCATGCAGTGCTTTTAGGAGTGGGCTCATGGGTTGGCTACCCTAATTAACAATCAGACAACAGTATTCTGTAAATGTTTACAGAACATTTTCAAGAATAGCCTTGCACAGAGTTAGTAATATCTTCAACAAATTTCAATGGTGCCAAAGATGATAATCATCGAAGTCCCACTTATAAATAAGTGCATATATGTTTGTATATAAATGTATATTTATATAGCTAAATGTATTTAAATTATAGCATGTGAAGACTGATTGAAGTAATCCTCTTGTAAAGTTATTAAGATACTTACCCTTCAGGCTAAGCTAGAGTTGTAGCTGGTATATCAACTGAAATGGAGAGAGGGCTTGCTTATCAAACTAAGGAATTAAGGAGGGCCCTCCAGTTACATATCTGTTCCTTCAGAGATAGTATTCTAACTTGCAAAGAAAGTCCTAATTTCTGGGGTAGGGAATCTTCTATCAGTTTCTTATTTGAACTGAGCTTTAGTTTGCCAGCTCTCTTCTAATCCGTCAATGCCTCCAAATCAAAAAGAGAAACAGACATCAATCTATACGAGGAGCTGTCAATATTTCTTTAATGTAGGATAGCTCTTGCTTCTAGCAGCAGGAAGCAACGAAAGTACTAGGAGGGAAATTTCAGCTATAGGCATTACTATTAAAAATGTATTGGTTTTCATCCATACTATCTAATTTGTAAAGTTCCTGGTATTGACATCAGGATGCACAAGGCCTCTGGGTAAAAATACTCTTATGCACGTTAGCAAGAGAGAAACAGCATGAAATTTTGTAGCTGAATATAAAACTGAAGACCCAGGAAATATATTTTATTCTTGCACATAGAGTCATATTAAACAAAGGGTGAAATGATTAAACAACAGTGAGCACAATTAAACCAAAACTAAGAACATCTTTCCGTGTCCTGCTGATTTTAGCAGGAATAAGCTTTAATTGTTGGAGCTTAACATTGGTTGTGATTGTGAGCTTATAAGTTACCAATTATCACATTAAACGGAATAACTGTATAAAAGTATTACACTTTGGCTACAGCATTACTGGTTCACCTGAAAAGCTGAAAAATTATAAAATTGAATCTAAAATTGAAAACACAAAAAGCTGTCAATCAAGTACTGACTGCTTGAATTATTGAAGTTTTTTTATACAGAAATCACATCAATTAAAGCAATATAAATTTAAAATGAGTTGCTGTATTTTAAATCAGCTGTAGCTTCTGGAGAGCTAAGATAGGAAGTATGAAGGGCATGAGAAACTGTCAATAAAACCTTTTGCTTCAGTTGAAATTGGAGCACAACTGGAGCTGTGCAAAAGCTGTACTAGACTGCCACTCATCCAAGGTTACATGCCTGGTTGTCTGTGGAAAACTACTTTTGCCTGTAGAACTCTCCAAACATGGATTTCCTTGATCTGGGGTCACTGCTGTTTAAATTTGAGAACCCAGATGAACGTGTTTCAAAAAGGAGAATACTTCCCCATTCAACCTCTTAGATTTTGGTAATTCAAGGCACGTCTGTTCTCTTGTCCACAATTACAGGCAGACCTGTAGCACCAGCCAGAACTTGATGGTCTAATCTTCTGGCTTCTGAGGTTAGGCAGCTGACCCAAAAAAGAGTTAGTCCTCAAATAGCCAACCTTTTCTTCTCTGTAAACCTTATTGCATGCTTCATATTATCTGTCATCATCCTAATTTTGTTCTCTTCCTCTCCATTCCTTTATGTCCATTACTCACAGAGCGCATTTCAAAGCTAACCACTTCCTCTCTAACAGGCTCCAAAATCATAATCTCAATATCGGATAATACCTCTATAGGCGTACAAAAGGAGAAGGATGATGGCAGAGGATGAGATGTTTACATAGTGTCATCAACACAGTGGACATGAGTTTGGGCCGACTCAAGGAGACAGTAGAGGACGGGGGGGGGGATGGTGTGCTATGATCCATGTGGGTCACAAAAATTTGAACATGACTTAGCAACTGAACAGCAACAAATAGGTGCACTTAATGACCTCCCTCAACAGCCCCTAAATCAACATTCCCAGTCCTTTTCTTCTGCTGTAATTACCTTTCCTGTACCCACCTCTCAACCCCATCATGGAGTGAATGGGAGGGTTATGACACTAAAATACTTGGCTTATATTCTATTTCCAGGTGTCATGTGTTTTTCAGCTCAAAATGACAGGAAAGTATACCAGCCATTTTCAGGAATCATGGCCAAGAGCTATGTCTCGAAGAACTGCCAAAACGTGTCCTTCTCCCATCATGGCTGAGATGTCTGTAGGAAAGCAGCAACACAGCCAAGGTGATGGGCAGAGCTACTTCATCAAAGCCCTGCCCTGTGCTTTCATACAAAAGGGCAGGTCTTCAATCATGCTGTCACCCCTGCCATCTTGTTCTTCTGGTCCTCCCTTGCAGGTTTCCCTTCTGCCTGCTAAGCACGTCTCAAAGCCAGTTCCAGAATATTATCCTGAAATCCATGCCTGAGCAACATGATTATCTCTCTAGCTCAGTAGTTCTCAACCTGTGGGTTGGGACCCCATTTGGGGTCGAACGACCATTTCACGGGGGTCGCCAAACAATGCAGTCCACTATTTTCCCCCCTTTTCCTTAGCTGTGCTACTCCCTTTTATTCTATTGGCTTTTGAAAGCCAATAGAATAGACTCTCTTGAATAGAGTCTAATTCTATTGGCTTTCAAAAGCCAATAGGAATTGTCCAGGCTGTCTCTGCCCTGCTGAGCCCGCCAAAAGTCCCATTCTGCAAACGGTGTTGCAAGTTGTCTGCAGCGAAGGCGAGCTGTCTGGAAGTTTCCACCCCTCCCTGCTGAGCAACTACTAAAAATGTAAGTAAAAGAGGGCCAGGGGTGGGAGGTGGGAGGCCAGCGGGTGCAGGGAGGGTTGCTGGCGCACGTGGGGCCCGGCGGGTGCCTTACCTTCCTTGGGGTGGGCCAGCTGGTGGCCCAGCCGGTGGTCGCCCTGCGCCGTTGCTGCCCCTTGCCAGCTACACTTTGGCCGGTGCAGGGGGCAGCACCACACATGCGCGGCGCTCCCGGGCAGGGAAAGTCCTCGACTTACGACCGGTTGGATAGTCCTTGACTTACGACCGGTTGTTTAGTCCTCGACTTACGACTGGTTGGGGGGTCGTGGCATTAAAAAAGTTGAGAACCACTGCTCTAGCTATTATTGAAAGTTGAACAAGACTGTTTCAGCTTGGATAGATGTATTAACTCTACCTTTACAAACCTTTGCATCATTCTGGAGGGGGAAAAAAATCCTCTCCCTAGTTATTCAGGCAGGTTAATGGGCTTTACTTTCAGTACTTCAAACCATTAAAACAGATTAGCTCCAATAATCTAATTTTAAATTATTATTTTTTAAAAAATCAACTATACAATCCTAATGTAAGACTTACTTTTGATAGCAACATCCCTGAGATATTCATTGACAGTATTAAATTACTGTCTAGCTGTCCCTTTGTCTCCTCGCCACTTTCCTGATTGCTGTAAGAGGTAACAACATTACAGCTAGGGATCATTTTTCCAATGTATATCTGTTACAGGCTGTTCCATTCCTAATTCCTAATTGCTTTAAAAAGATACTGAAGTTGTCAGTTTTTTCTTTCTCATTTAAGAGCATTTAGGGCAGTTATAGTAATTATCTTTAGTCGGTATATACCTAATTTTGAATGCACTGGATTTTAAAATGAATAGTTTTTAAATGAAAACATAGAGTTTGTTGCAGAAAATTAGAAATATGTTGAGTACATTCTAAAGCAGTGGTTCTCAACCTTTTTAATGCCGTGACCCCCAACCGGTCGTAAGTCGAGGACTTTCCCTGCATGGGAGCGCCGTGCATGTGTGGTGCTGCCCCCTGTGCCAGCTGAGGCGTAGTTGGAAAGCGGCAGAGATGGTGCAGGCCAACCACTGGCTGGGCCACCAGCTGGTCCAGCCCAAGGGAGATAAGGCACCCGCTGGGCCCCACGCGCACCAGCAACCCTCCCTGCGCCCACTGGCCTCCCACCTCCCACCCCTGGCCCTCTTTTACTTACATTTTTAGTAGTTGCTCAGCAGGGAGGGGTGGAAACTTCCAGACAGCTCGCCTTCGCTGCAGACAACTTGCAGCACCGTTTGCAGAATGGGACTTTTGGCGGGCTCAGCAGGCAGAGACAGCCTGGACAATTCCTATTGGCTTTTGAAAGCCAATAGAATTAGACTCTATTCAAGAGAGTCTATTCTATTGGCTTTCAAAAGCCAATAGAATAAAAGGGAGTAGCACAGCTAAGGAAAAGGGGGAAAAAATGGTGGACTGCGTTGTTTGGCGACCCCCGTGAAATGGTCGTTCAACCCCAAATGGGGTCCCGACCCACAGGTTGAGAACCGCTGTTCTAAAGGATAACTGTATATTGGGGAAATTTGGGAATGATAGCCCTAAGCGTACATTAGGAAAGGACAAAGGATGAAATGAGTCTTGCATCATAATTCAAGCTCCACCTCTTTTGCTCTTGTGTGGTGATGTTACATTCCAGTATGTAGGGAGAGAAACTTGCAATGTGATAGCATGATAGTTATTTCTTTGATTTTGAGATGACTTTTGATTGCAGTATTGATACTCATAAAGTCTCAGCTCTCAGGTGCCTCTCAACTTGCTGCCTTAATAAACAACAACAGAACAAAAAAGGTTAAGCTGAGCTAAGTTAAGGAACAAGATTATTTTTCTCAAAATAGAATTTACAAAAGCAGTCAATTAACCAAGGCTAGGTAAGCAGACCACTGCATGCTAAAAGAAAATGCTAGTATTAAGACAACAAGTAATGGAAAAAATAAATCCTTTCAAAAATCACACCATCAGACAATTATTATAAAGATAAAGCTACCCTGAATTACTTCATCAATTAAAGTGATGCGTCAGACATACAGTAATTAAGCATCTGTGCCTTGATGGTTTTATAAAACTATAATAGTTCAAATGAAACAATAGACATAATACAAGATGATGGCTTGATTTTGACATGTTAGATCTCCTGAACAAAGGGCTTGAGAACCTGAACTTTACACACAGGCAAATAAGAGACTGAAATCTTATGAGAAAATGTCTTGTTTTCACTCTTTTTCATCACTTCTATAAAATCTGTATGGCTGTCAATAGACGAATAGTGAATTTCTAAATCAGATCGGATTTCTGAATCAAACCAACAGTCCTTTTCCAATTGTTGAGTCAAATACCTCCTATTGATTTTGTCATTTTGGATGACTTTTCTGCATATGTAAAAACAGAATTCTTGAATTCAATTCAAATCAAATTGAATCAGAACAATTTATGCAGTAAAAAAAGCCCCACACTGAAGTAAATCACTATCTGAAATTGAAATAATGATTGGAATTGATTGTAACTCAATCACACATTTTTAGTACATAAACTAAAACTTAAATAAATACTTGGAAGTATTTATATAATTTTTAAAATTTATATATAAAGCAGTTTGGTGGAAGTCCGTTGCCACCAGACTTTATTAAAATAGTTTATATTAATAGAATTTTCAAATATGTGAAAAGAATACAGTTTTTCTTACTCTGTCCTTTATATAATTAATACTTTAATACTTAAATATTCTATGTAATACTTTATGCTTTATTGAAATGCAAAGCTAATTTCATATGCCTTATATATCAAATAACAGGATTAAGAGGTATCATTAATTGAAATTATTAATCTTAGAATATTAAAACATGACCAAGATGAGTGGCATTTTAAAGCTAGAATGATTTAGGGATAAGCTGCTTCCTTTCACAAAACATTTTGCTGTAATGATACAAGCAGTTAAGAGTGATTCATTGGAAAAATTTCCAACCTTTTCTGACTCATTTTACATAAATACAGTTATTTGTGTCATATCGACAAATTTCTTTATTAGGTAAAAATCTCCACTTTTTGGTTTGCGTAAAATAATAATGTAGTCACTTGGTATGTAGGAGTATATTGGGCTTTTATGCCTTAGATCTTCTGAATTAATAAGAGATTCTTTCAAACCTATACTATTTACGATTTTTACATAACCAGCGTTCTGTTAATGGACGAAAAATACTACTATACTGTGTAAGTTTTTTATACCAATTTTATGTCTATTACATTAGACCAGGGGTATCAAACTGCTGGCCTGTGGGCCGGACGCATCATCTGGAAGCAGTGCCCACCCTATTGCCAGCAATGGCAAAACCGTCCCGATACGTTGCGCGACATCACTTGATGTCGCGAGTTTGACATATCTGCACTAGACAAACATAGACAAGACCAATTGTACTTTTAAACATATAGGAGAATTTGGAAGGCAATAAATCTACAGTCCTGATCTAATAGTAAGAAAATTACTTTCAGGTGTAATTAGCTTTTTTTTTTTACAATATTTATCATAAATGCAATAAACAGGAAAAGCTTTCTTTTACATGCTGTAAAAAGCTGTCTTAAATAAGGACTGGAGCAATATCAAGAGTGTGTTTGTAGGGATGTTTAGATAGATAAATAGTTTCTGGCATGTTTGTCTCATAGTGAGATGCAAATGGGAAGGATTCTTAACATAATGAGGACTGTGCTTTATATGATTTTCTTGACTTAAAAAAATAGCAGATTAATTATATGGATAAAAAAAGGAAAATATTTTTCATGAAGATTTAGTCTAGGGCTTCCTTCTTATGAATCTAGACCAGGGGTGTCAAACTCGCAACGTCACGTGACATGTCACGATGTATCGTGACTTTTTCCCCATTGCCGACAATGGGATGGGCATGGGTTTGGCGTGATGCATCCAGCCTGCAGGCTGGCAGTTTGACACCCCTGATCTAGACCAAGTGTATTGAAACTATGGATTGTGACCACACACAAATTTGATGGAGTTTAATTTTGGGAAGAGGCTTATACATGTAAGCAGGATCACTGCTCCACACAGAAAACTAGAGGAACAAAATTTCAGGGCACAAGATTTAGAGAGTGTGCTGATTTCCTAATGATTTTAATGAAAGGTTTTGGCAGGAAAAATGTATCCATACAAAGTAATACAATCCATTCCTATAATTTATTGCAATTTAGGGATACACTTTAAAAAGAAGTCCAGCATTTCATTTCATGAGATTATTAACATATTTACAAGCTGATTTACTTTATTTCTAAATCTTTCCAGATTGATGTATTTCCCCCCCCCCCCCCCCGTTGTATCTGTGGTTGCAATCTCTACACTTTTCTTCTCAACCTTGGCAACTTTAAGACCTCTAGACTTTAACTCCCAGATTCTGGGAACTGAAGTCCAGATGTCTTAAAGTTGCCATGGTTGAAAAACATTGCTCTATAGTCATACTGAGGAGTCCTTTCCACTGAATGAGTTGGATTTACTACTGAATAGATAGGATTATGGGTGCTATATATGAGTTATAGTTGTGTAATTGAGGATTAAATTTACCATATGCTTGAAGTAGATATGAAAGGAAAGGCATGTGAATATATAGATTCATGCATGTACATAAACCCACAATCTCACCAAAGGCATAAAACAATGGATAATTCTATATTTCAGAAAGAAGTGTGTAATATGTATGTTTGGCGTGTTATCAAGGTTTATAAGATTTGTATAGCAACAGATGTTAAAGCATAGTTATGCTACGAGCAGACATCTGGAATTTGTCCATTCATCTGCTATTTTAATTTTGCCTCTTTATTTGTGGTTGTGTATGCCAAATTGATTTTCACATAAGACTTTAGATTTCTTCAATTCCCGATAGGAATCCTTTCTGCCAGATGGTATGAGCAAGCATACATCATATCTTGCTGTCGGCAGTTTTTCAGATTTATAGTTGAATATAAGAAATCTTAAAACGATCTGACAAAAGCTTGAAATTATTTCTTAGGATCTGTAAAATGTTAATTGTTTAAGAGATGAGGGAGAACAAGAGATTTGCAAGAGGAAAAGCAGGTTAATATGTTACTGCTGGAATTTGGACAGCTGTAAACAAGGATTAAATGTAGTGCTGATGTTTTAAAGGGGGGTTAGCAAGATCTGGCATTGCTATTAGAAATGATATTTTGAAGGGTAGGAGTGGAGATTTCATTAGCTGTATTGCTCCACTGGTAGTACTTGACCCCACTCAGTCTCCAGTTTGAAACTTCTGACTGGTACACACTCTGAAGCAAGCTCTGATAAAGAAGACTTCTTCCATAAAATCAATTTCCTTAAGTGCTCCATCGGATCCTTTTGTTGATGTCCTATAGTTGGGCATATAGAAGCATTCTGTTCTGATTCCAGAAGAGTAAAATAAGGTAAAGTAAGATAAGGTAAGGTGGGGTGAGGTGAAATGAGACAAGACAAGACAAGACAAGCTTTATTGTCATTTTTTACTGAGAGCACACTGGCCCACATTAAAAATGAAATTCTGTTGCCTGCTTTCAGAAGAAGAATATCTACCCATACATATAAATAACACACATATATACATGCATACACATACATACACATACAAACACACCCACACACACATACCATTCATATATTTACATATAAATATTAAGCACTGTCCATTTTGAACCTATAGCGGAAAGAGGAAGCTGTTTACAACATATGCATAAATAACATATAAATATTAATCATTGTCCATCTTGAATACACAGCGGAAAGAGAAAGCTTTAGAGTTCACAAGGTTTATACTGTATGGAAAAAAACTGTGGCTGAATCTGGATATTCTGCTTCGGATACCGTGAAACTTCCTCCCAGAAGTTAACAAAGAAAACAGGTTATGAAGAGGATGTATAGTGTTCCAGACAATCTTGCAGATGTTGCTTAAGCATCACTTATATGCTATGTCCTGGGTAGAAGGAAGTGAACTGCCAATAATATTTTCTGCCATCCTCACCACTCTCTGCACCGCCTTCTTTTCTGATGCAGTGATGCTTCCAAACCAGATTGTAATGCAATTGACAGGATGCTCTCGATCCTCTCTCTGTAGAAAGTGGTCAGGACAGGGGAAGGAAGATGTGCTTTTCTCACGAGACACAAAAAATGCAGGCTCTGCTGTGCCCGCTTCACCAGTGTCTCACTGTTGAGCAATCAAGCTAGCCTACTTGTTAGCTGCATACCCAGAAACTTGATGCTGCTAACCACCTCCACAGGTGAATCATTAATACACAGAGGTGAGTATTAGAGAGTTAGCATTGACTAGCAATGCTTGATAACATAAGTGCTTAGTCCTCGACTTACAACCATTCTTTTAGCAACTGTTCAAAGTTACAACAGCATTGAAAAAAATGAATTACGACTGGTTGTCACACTTACGATTGTTGCAGCATCCCCATGATCACGTAATCAAAATTTTGACAACCAGCATGTATTTGCAATGGTTGCAATGTCCCAGAGTCATGTGATCACCATTTGTGACCTTCCCAGCTGGCTTTCAGAAAGCAAAGTCAATGAAAGGAGCTGTATTTGCTTAATGGCCACATGATTCACTTAACAACTGGAATGATTTGCTTAACATCTATGGCAAAAAAGGTTGTAAAATCAGGCATAATGCAGGAAATGACCAGGCTGAACCCGAGGGAGGGGTCAATTGTGTCATCAGTTATGAGTACCTTCGCACCACAAGAGATCTTGAATTATTTCTACTCTTATCTCCCGCTAATTTCCCTAGGCTGTTAGTAGTTCAGATTCTTGTAGAAAGCTTAAGCTTACAATAAATCTTTATGCCCATTTGAACTGTCTGGATCTCCTGATTTTCCTGGTGCTTAAAGCATGACTCACTTAGCAGCTCCCTTGCTTAGCAATGGAAATTCTGGTTCCACTTGTGGTCTCAAATTGAGAAGTACCTGCAGCCACCGTGAATTTTGTTAGAACAGGTCCAAAATATAGCTAGTGTGAGCCCAGAAATTATCAGAGAATTGTTCATGGAAAGAAATATACTCAGTGTTCTGTTCTGCGGAAGAAGTCCATAATCATTATTATGAAGAAGAGAAATTATCTTATGAAGAGGAGAAACTTCCTAACAGTGAGGACAAGTAACCATGGAATGGCTTGCCTTCAGACGTTTTGGGTATGCTTTCAAAAAATTGATATGATAGCAATCTTCCAATATTTGAGGGGCTGCCACAGAGATGGGGGTGGGGTCAACCTCCAAAGCACCTGAGGGCAAGACCAGAAGTAAATATGGAAGCTTATCAAAGAGAGATTCCACCTAGAACTAAGGGGAAACTTTCAGAGAGTGAGATCTTTTAACCAGTGGAACAGTTGCCTCCAGAAGCTGTGGGCGATTCATCACTGGAAGCTTTAAAAAAGAGCAATTTATCTAAAATGATATAAGGTCTCCTACTTGAGCAGGGGGTTAAGATCTCCAAGGTCCCTTCCATTGCTTTTATTCTGTTATTCAAAGAGCAATTTCTCTCTCAATTTGAGTTCCAAGTTGTGTAAAATAATACACTGCTGTCATAGGTATAAATCCGGTGAAGTCAACCCACTTTGGAAACAAATTCTCTCAAATTCCAGGGTAATAGGATTATTATCCTTTCACATATGTTCAGAGTTGAATCCTATCCTTATCATCTGAGCCAGGAAGGGTCTGGAAGGCTGAATTAATGCACAGGTGCTTAATGTCCATTTAATTGTTTCATTCTGCATATTTAAAAATCCAAAGGTCTTGATAAGATTCCAAGTTTTAGGAATATAATTTAACAACACATTGAGATACTTAACGATAATATTTCTTCCAAAATTGTATTGAAATTTGAAACGATCACAAGGTGGTAGCTGGATAAGAATAAATTATATGAATGAAAGGATATTTTTTTAATTGTTGTTTTTGCTATGAGTATTCTCATTGCATCATATTTTTAGACAGGAAAATTATCAGTAAAAATTTCCTGTTTTGGCTTTAATAAAAAAAAACATCAAAGAAACTCTATTCTCTTTTCCCAACCTGATCCCCTCCATATAACTTTCCTCATGACTTTTACATGTTATTTATGTCTTCTACTTCAAGAAGAAATCAGGTTAAAAGGTTAAACCAAGGTTCTATAATCTCTTCATTTTTTTTTAGTGGAGGACTTATTTATTTATTTATTAGATTTATATCCCATCTTCATTCCAAAGCTTAAGCCTGCTCTGTGTCTTCATCATGCCGCCATCAACCTTTCCCAAAGTGGTGCAGCTACTAATGTAAACTTTATCAACTTCAGCCTGCACAGATACTAGCAATAACGATAGCACTTAGATTTATATTACTGCTTCATAGTGCTTTACAGCCCTTTCTAAGCAGTTTACAGAGTCAGCATATTGTCTTTAACAATCTGGGTCCTCATTTTACTGACCTCGGAAGGATGGAAGACTGAATCAACCTTGAGCCAGCCAGGATCGAACTGCTGGCAGTCGGCAGAGTTACCCTGCAATGCTGCATTCTAACCATTGTGCCACCACCGCTCATGGTGTCGGTGCCCATGGTACCAAAGGATGATATTTTTTTTTAGTTTCTAAAAGCAAAATATCTGTTAGGGGTAGCAGGTAAGCATGGCAGTTCTTAGATTTTTATTGATCGACATTAATTACATTATACGGAAAATAATAATAATAATAATAATAATAATAATAATAATAATAATAATAATAATAATATCGACAATTGTTAAACATAACACCCCAGACTTAACAATTGTCAATAAGAAAGACAAAAAAGTCTGTATAGTGGATGTGGCAGTGCCTGGAGACAGCAGAATAGAAGAGAAAGAGCTGGAGAAGATAACAAAATACAAAGACCTACAAATAGAAATAGAAAGACTGTGGCAAAAGCAAGCAAGGATAGTACCAATAGTAATAGGCTTCTTGGGTGCAATCCCAAAACAACTGGAGCACCACTTGAACACCATTGGCATTGACAAATTCGCTCTTAGTCAATTGCAAAAGGCGGCCTTACTAGGAACTGCTTCCATCCTGCGACGATACCTGTAATACCATCAAACATCCACATCTGCCTATCCCAGGTCCTGGGTAAGGACTCGATAGGTAGACAAAATGCCAAATCCAGTCTGAACATCTGGCTGACTGTGCGATGATCAAAGTTGGAAGGGACCTTGGAAGTCATCTAGTCCAACCTCCTGCTTAGGCAGGAAACCCTATACCATTTCAGACAAATGGCTGTCCAGTCTCTTCTTGAAAACTTCCAGTGTTGGAGCATTCACTGTTTCTGGAGGCAGGTTGTTCCACTGGTTAATTGTTCTAACTGTCAGGAAGTTTTTCCTTAGTTCTAGGTTGCTTCTCTCTTTAGTTAGTTTCCATCCGTTGCTTCCTGTCCTGCCTTGAGGTGCTTTGGAGAATAGCTTGACTCCCTCTTCTTTGTGGCAGCGGCTGAGATATTGGAAGACTGCTATCATGTCCCCCCTCATCCTTCTCTTCATTAAACTAGACATACCCAATTCCAGCAGCCGTTCCTTATATGCTTTAGCCTCCAGTCCCCTAATCATCTTTGTTGCTCTTCTCTGTACTCTTTTTAGAGTCTCAGCATCTTTTTTGCATCGTGGTGACCAAAACTGGATGCAGTATTCCAAGTGTGGCCTTACCAAGCCATTGTAACATGGTATTAATGCTTCACGTGATCTTGATTCTATCCCTCTGTTAATGCAGCCTAGCACTGTATTGGCTTTTTTGGCAGCTGCAGCACACTGCTTGCTCATATTTAATTGATTGTCCACTAGGACTCCGAGATCCCTCTCACAGTTACTACTATTGAGCAAGGTACCCCCTATACTATACCTGTACATTTGGTTTTTCTTGCCTAAATGTAGAACCTTACTTTTTTCACCATTGAATTTCATTTTGTTAGATAGCGCCCAGTGTTCAACTCTGTCCAGATCCTCCTGTATCCTAAGCCTGTCTTCTGGAGTGTTGGCTATTCCTGCCAGCTTGGTATTGTCTGCAAATTTGATGATGCACCATGGGACGAAAAAGATTTTCTTTTGCTGGTCCTGATCCCCCACATTTAGTTCCATGAAATGACTTAGTTGTATGATTGTGAGAGAGTTAGGGAGAAAAACTCTGTGTCACCCTGTTATCTATGACGTGCATGGTTTTATGTATCTCTTTATGTATCTTAAACCTATCTTCTGGAGTGTTGGCTATTCCTGCCAGCTTGGTGTCGTCTGTAAATTTGATAGGCCTTTGTAGCAAATACATAGTTACTATCTGTGCAGCAATCTGAACATTTTAAGGGAGATGGGCTCTGGAATAATAGACAACTGCCAGGAAAGTTATGGAGGAGAAATGTATGTTTTAGAAATGAACCACTCAAAAAGACTGTTAAGATGTTGTTTCACCCAGGTTTTGTTTTTATAGTCAGTTTCAAATCAAACCATTGGATCTAAAGAGCAAAGAAATGACTGAAGAAATGGAGACATCATGTGGCAATAGTAGATATCGCACACCCACACAAAAATAACAAGTGTTATCATATGACAACTTGTCGCTGTCTTCTTCTGGAATGCTTTTGACACCATTCCAGCTTATAGTTCTGGGATGGTTCCTAACTATCACCCACCCTAGAACCAGCTTAGCTTCAAAGCCTGCAAAAGGTTGTCCAATGTGACGCTAGCTGTTGATACCTGATTAACGTGTTTTGTTGTCTTTATATTAAAATCCGTCTGCTTTTAGCAAATAATATATTCTTATTGAGAAACTCTTTTTTGTAATTTCAGTTTGAAGCCAGGTTGATAGCTTCATTTAAACTATCAGATCCAGCAATGAAGAGCATTCAGATTCAGATTATCTAAAATAATTCTTGTGTCCACATACAAAATATATAGCATTTGACCACTTACACAAAAGTTACCCGGTTCAGCTGTTCCAATAATTCAATTCAATATTTCCAGACTGCTGTGTAATCTGCATGCCAGCTAATGTATTTACAAGCCTAACTCACAACAATTTGTGAAAGTTTTATTTTTCTTCTCTCTCTTTGGTTTTAAGAATGATTCTTTTTACCCTGGATGCTCCTTGATGTTATTTATTTCTTCTGATTTTTGTTCATTCTGACTGGAACAATTAACACTAGTAAGGCATTTCTTTTCAATTCAAAAGCCATTAGGAATTACTCTGGGTTATATAGATGAAATAATGTTGTTAAAATACATTTGTTAAACTCTTCTACCATAAAATTGTTGCCTTTCATCAAAGAGCACAGAAATGTAAAAAGTCAATTGCTTCTTTCGTGACTCACCAAGAATAATCTCTTCTGACAAACAGATAATGAACTAGTTATGGATCTAGACTTCTGACATCAGAACAGAAAATCCTGAAATAAACACAGCAAAAGTCAACACTTAAGGACAAATAAAAAATTTGCAATTTGAACCTGGGAACTAAAAGGAGCTCAATTTTAAGTACAGAAAAAGAATAATCAAAAGGGCACCAGAGTGGACTATCTAATGACTATCTAATAAATTATTTTAGCTGTCAGAATTTCGAAAGCTTAGGGCAGAATTTTTCAAACTTGTCGACTTTAAAATGTGAGAATGGGATATTCTGAAGATTGAACTGAACACATCTTGAAGTTGGCAAGCTGAAAAACACTGCACTGGGATAAAACAGCCTTTTTATATGGCTTACTTCCAGCATTTGGTAGAATGAATACAGTTTTAAGCTACCATATCTGACTTCATACTACCTGAATGATAGCAAAAAGATCCAGAAAACTGCTATCTAATGGTTTAGATTTTTATTGTAATTTATGAATATTATATGGGCTATGAGGCTTCTAGAAGAATTGGTGATCGCTCTGCTTTTAAGTCTTAAATTATTCACCACCATGGATACATTTGAGCACTCTAGAACAGAGTTCCCCAACACTTCCAGCTTTGTAGACTGGCATGGGGGGGGGGGAGAGGGGATGGTTCTACGCTAGTGGCCAACAAATATGTGCGTGCATGCAGCTCCATTTGTATGAGCGGCGCATACATGTGCCTGTTGCTCATGCAAATGGAGTGTGCGCAGGCACCTGCCCGCTGCTTGTGCAAGTGAGGATGCGTGTGCACCTGTGTGCTTGCTGGTTGTTTCCAGGGCCTGGTTGCAATCCCTTCGTGGCTAGAAATATGACTGAAGCATCTTCATCTTAATTTTCTCTGTATTTGGGTGATCAGCCTATTTCCTTTCATATAGGGATACCTTCTAGATGGTACCATCACTCTTGTCTAAATGAATAGCTGGAAAAAATATGTGTACAGTATGAGGGGTAGAGGAGGAATTTTAATGTATTTGTATTTTTCTTTGCAAACACTTGTCTTGTTTTAACCACTTTCAGGGTAACTCAGAAGAAATGGGGTTATTATTGTCTGAAAGTTTCTGGAAAAGCTGTGAAAATGCAATTTTGACAACAATGGGCAAATGAGAAGCCTGTTCTTTATCTTGGACAAATGGCGTGGAAGCGATGAGGCCATTATGGCCTGAAAAGAATCCTGGAAAATTATTTGGCTGAGGTATGATGCTCTTGAAATAAAACTTCTGACTTCCAGGGCACCTGACCCCTAAATCTACAGATAGCTGAAGTATCCAGACATAGTCGATTGGATGCAGACAGTGGTTCTAAAAAGAAATAGCTGTGCGAAGGTTCAGTGCAACATTGCAATTCTTCATTAAGCAAGCTTGTTTCTTAATTTAGCAGCTGTGTGTCCTGGACTTTCTTCTGGTTACTCATATCTTGGCTTCTTGTATTATGGTTTTCTTTCCAAATCACTTGGAAATCCTCTTTCATCATCTGTGCTGTTCTGATTGTCTATCTTTAGAGTACAGTTTGTAAAAAAAATAAAGATAAAACAGAAACTACAAAGAACCTAATTTGCCCTTGGCAGGTATCAAATCAACTCTGAGTAAATGGATTGGCCTTAGTTGTTAAGGCTTTCATTTAAGGCAGTTTTGTGGGGGTATGATAATGAGTCTCGACAAGTTATATTGATTTTAAGAAGTCAAAAGTTACTGTTTTGGAATAAGGAACTATGGCTTAGTTAATAACTACAGCTAATATTAGGCCAGGCCACGAAAGCTTGTTTTACACCTTTTGGGAATAGGGGACATAATTAAGATTGATCCAATTTGTTGTGCAATTTCTAAAAACTAACATTATTCCTGGTCCCTCAGGTTTGTTTCATTCCTTCTTGGAACAAGGGATCTGGGAATTAGCATTTGATTTTTCTTTGATTATCTTATTTTCTTTAATGAGGTCACCTGCAGGCTTTCATTTTGCTTTCTCTTGTGCTTAATGGGATATTACATTTCTGTGCTGGCCCTGGTGGTTCAGGTCAGCACCCAATATTCTAAAGAAAAGTTCAGTTTCAGGACACACACTTGGATCAAACCGTACTTTTGAATTCTGCATCAATTTGAGGAAATTTCAGAATTTTGATGCGAAGGCACAGCTGGTCTTAGCTGACCTTGGTTGGTCTCAGAAGTTAAGCCCTATTAGCTTGGTTATTGTTTGGATAGATGTTGGCTAGACTGGGGAGTATAAAAAAACTTGGAAGAAGGATATAGCAAGATGTTTTTATAATGCTGCCAGAAATACCACACAATTCATTCACCAGGAGTCAAATTAAATTCAGAGGCTTTATTTAAAGCTCTTTACAAGGAGTGAATGGTGGTGAGCCATTACTGACACGTGTTGCTCCAAAAATGTATTATGTTGTGTACGTGGACAAACTACAAATGCCACTTGCTCTGTGGGCTACCTGTGAATCTTGCTCTGCCATCATGATTCTTCTGTACCTGGTTATTTTGGTGTATAGCTGGGATCTCCAAACTTGGGAACTTTTAAGACTTGTGGACTTCAGCTCCCAGAATTGGCTGGTTGGGGTATTGTGGAAATTGAAGTCCACAAGTCTGAAAGTTGCCAAGTCTGGAGACTCTGGCTATATAATAGTGGCAGCATATTACAACTCTGATGATGACGGAGTTCTCCTTTTCAGGAGGAGCCAGGCTTGCCAACCAGATATCCCAAAAAGTCAGCAATTAGAAGAAACAAAAATCTACATTCCATACATTGTTTAAAGTCCTGCCAAGGAAATGCCAAGCTTTGCCAAAGTGTGGCCCATACAGCTTGGCACAACCAGTGATGAGTGGACTCAAGCTTGTCAACTCTCTTGGCATTCCAAAAAAAGCGAAGTAACCAGAGGCAGCCTGGCACTCCATGGATGGAAACATAACAATATTTTTTTTTAATGTCATGTGAATGGTTAGCTTCCATAAAAGCAAAGGGAAAAGGAGGGCGTTACTTTTTTTAAAGCATTACTTGAAACCCAGCAGGGTGAATACCTGCAAAAAAATACCTGCAACTTGCATCTTATTCTGCCCCAGTCAATCAGGCAGCTTCTACTACAATATTTGATTTTTCTTTCAGTGGATACAAATCTTCTTTTAATGGACTTTTACTGCAGTTTGAATGAAGTTAAACTTGAACTGACTCATGCTTTCTTCAAATCCTCAGTCTCCAATCTGAATCAAATCTTTTCAAGTTTATTATATCTCCTCTTCTGTGTCCTTGTTGCTGGATTTGATTGGAGTGAGCTTCTTTAATACATTATACTGTATCAATTCACAGATTTCAAAACATCTGATAATTACAAGGCCTTGATAATGAAGTGGAATTAACAACTTGAAATATATCCATGTTACAGAGTTAGAATAGTTCAGAACAACTATTTATACCAGATCAAAAATCTATCACATTCAGCATTTCTATTCTCAACCAGATAACTAATGGAAATCTAACAAGCAGGATACAAGCCCTATTATGGTTTTTCTATGGTTTAGCAAAGGCAATTTAAAGATTTTTTTTAAAAAATTTCAAATCTCCCATTGTTGTCTGGGTTCTTAGTATCTGTCAGAACTTTTACTGTCACGTGATTTATACTTAAAATAATTTTCTTATTGATCTAGCCTTTGATGATTAATGATGGGAGGATGAACATTGAAGAGAGGGCCTTGCCTTAGATCAGACATGTCAAACTTGCGATGTCATGTGATGTCGCGCAACATATCGGAACGGTTTTGCCATTGCCAGCAATGGGGTGACTGCGGATTCCAGATGATGCGTCTGGCCCGCGGGCCGGCAGCTTGACACCCCTGCCTTAGATGTATAAAGTCCTTCCCAGAAAAATTTGATGCCAACTCTGGCAAGGAATATCAGGCTAAACCATGTATTTTCTCTCAAGTTTGTAATTTGCACTGAAGTTTGTTTGTTTTGTTATTATTAAATTCTTCCTGGTCTTTTATTCTAAATGTTCTTTTAAGAGTTTTTACTGAATTGAAAGGCAGGGAATTAATTACATTAAATCAATATGCAGGCAAAAAGGTGACACTTTTTAAAAAAATGAAACGGACAGGGTGAATATGGTCAGATTACTGCATTTATAGAAAAAGAAAATATATTTATGGGGTGACAATAAAACTAGATGTGAATTTATTATAGACAGGATTTAATTTTGTCCAGGACAAAAATAACTTCACCTAGAGCATGGGTAGACAACCTTGGCTCTTTTATGACTTGTGGACTTCAACTCCCAGAATTCCTGAGCCAGCATGGCTCAGCTTGGAAACCTCTCCCTTCCCCTCAGCATGGCTGGCTCAGGAATTCTGGGAGTTGAAGTCCACGAGTCATAAAAGAGCCAAGGTTGCCTACCCCTGACCTAGAGCAAGGAACATACATACCATCATGCCACATATCATAGGTATGCTTAAGTTTTGGTAAATACCAACTTTGTCACAGAAGGCGATCCCGAGTTCAAGACATCCATCGCCCTATTTCTGAAATTGTAGACAGAAAAATACGCCTGTGTATATGTATTCTCAACATATCTAATAACACTCCAATTTTTAAAGATATAATACTTATGGAAATAATTCCTTACAGATAGTCCTGGGCTTACAACCATTCATTCAGCAACAGTTCAGTGTTACAGCAGCATTGGAAAAAATGACTTACCAGTCTCAGCACCCCCCACAGTGACATGATCGAAATTTGTGTGCTTAGCAACCAGCATATATTTACAAAGTAAATGGAAGAAACTGGATTCATTTAGCAACCACATGATTCACTTAAAAATTACAAACAACCACGCTTGTGTAAGACTCGCTTGACAACTGCCTTGCTTAGCAACAGAAATTGTGGTCCCAACTGTAGTCCTAAGCTGAGGACTGTCTGTACACAGTAAATTCATGTTTATTGGAATCAGAAATTTGTGAATGAGATTGGGCTTGCAATTGATGTGTTCAAAAGGTTGCAGTAGTTATTCTCTACTCTCTGAATGACTAGCAGGTTGTCCAAGGATGATGGGATTACTAGCCTGACCCATCTGGAGGGCTAGTAATTGAAAAGTTGAAAAAGAATATCACAAATGAAAGCAAAAATACGTGTCCCAGGATAATGTTGCAGGATCCAATCTGGGTCGGTTGCCATGATCAGAGGTTTTATCTTCTGAGCTTTTGGACTCATGTGGGAGCCCATCCTATGTTCTGGTGACAGAGAAGTTTCTGAGGACGGGCTCCAGAAGACTAAACCTCGGGTCCTGATGACCGGCCCAGATTGGATCCCGCAGAAATAATATTTCTTACTATTGTTTATCTTTTTTAAAAATCTTTCCTAAACAAATATAGAATTCTGATGCTGCTCCAAGAATCTTTTCTATCTTCTTATCTCAAGGGGGAGATCTAAGTAAAAAATCTTTGCTCAATCGTCAGTTAAATTTACATGCACTTGAGTAGCAATTTTTGAGAATACTTTTTACTTCTGTGCAAACATTATAAAACACTTGCAAGATACTCATTAAAACAACAACAACCTGTTTCAAAATCCGTGCAGGTTAAAGAAATAGAATGACTCTTTGTTTTGGGATAAAATATGAAATTCAGCATGAGCCCATTTTCCCCTGTATTAGCCCAGTTAATTTTTTTTATCTAGTATTATATGTTTGCATTTAGAAGGCCAGATCCTGAAGCTGAAACTCAAATACTTTGGCCACCTAATGAGAAGGAAGGGCCTAATGCTGGGAAAGATTGAGGGCAATAGAAGAAGGGGACGACAGAGAATGAAATGGCTGGATGGAGTCACTGAAGCAGTAGGCGTGAGCTTAAATGGACTCTAGAAGATGGTAGAGGACAGGAAGGCCTGGAGGAACGTTGTCCATGAGGTCGCGATGGGTCGGACACGACTTTGCAATTAACAACAACAACAACATGTTTGCATGAAAATGAGGAAATATATTCCTGGCTTTATACTAGAAACAGAACTAAATGTTTTGGACCATATCTTAAAACAGTAGTTTTGTGTCTTTTCCCAAGTTTCCAAGAAAAGAATATAACTTTCCTGTAGATGAACCGGCAACATCATTGAACGTTCATAAAGTGGATTAAATATCAGGCAGAAATCATAGTGACATTTATTCATCACTAGGGCAAGGATTTCTATGATCTAAAAATGTTAGCGATATGCAAGCATTTATGACCTTAAATCATTTAAATATGATCAATTAAATATGAGCTATAAAGCAAAAATATGACTTTACAATCCGATTTATGCTGCTCATTAAAAGCATGTCTGGTACTGTTCTAATGGAATGTGGGTATAACTTTAGCACACCTAAAACATTTCTCAATTTATTGGTGCATAAATCATGCTACTAGCAGAATAATGTCCAGTTTTATTTTATTTTAAAAATATTGAGAAATACATTTCCATAGATTTTCATTCAATGTGAATGAGGAGAATATTACATCTATCAACACTGAAATATTTTATTCTTCCTGAGGAAGCTTCACGTTTTAGCAATAATAAAGTATAATCTGTACAATATATTAATATTAGCTTTCTGATGTGCAGAACTCGGCAAATATTGCAATAGAAAAATATGCATTTTTCTTGGAATATGTAATTAATATCCGTGTTTCTATTCCTTTTACCTGACTCCCTTTAACATATCTGACAGATTGTTTTAACATTGATTTTTATTTTCATCTGTTTCTTACAGCCAACTCAAGTCACATCAATATTATTCTGTAAATTACTATGAAGGATTTGTGAAATACACTTATGTCTCTCTTTTTGTGGGTATATATGCACATATGCCTACATTGGCATGAACTCTCACTTAAGCAAGATATTAGATGCTGATGTAATTTTTTTGAATGCTTTAAGACCAAAATTTACAGAATACTGGCTCATATTGTAATGTTTATTCAGAAACCTGCTACAGAACTGCTGAATATCGCAGAGTAATTCTTTAGGAACTTAATATTTTAGGGTAGCCTTTCCTCATACCTCTAGATGTATTGAATTAAACACTCAAAATTTCTCAGCCCGTATCTAGAAGGGGCCGCTTGATAGAAACACGGTTTTTGATGTACTCTCTCTTTATGCCAGCGGTTCTCAACCTTTTTAATGCCGCGACCCCCAACCGGTCGTAAGTCGAGGACTACTCAACTGGTTGTAAGTTGAGGACTACTCAACTGGTGCAGCACCGTTTGCAGAATGGGACTTTTGGCGGGCTCAGCAGGGCAGAGACAGCCTGGACAATTCCTATTGGCTTTTGAAAGCCAATAGAATTAGACTCTATTCAAGAGAGTCTATTCTATTGGCTTTCAAAAGCCAATAGAATAAAAGGGAGTAGCACAGCTAAGGAAAAGGGGAAAAAATGGCAGACTGCGTTGTTTGGCGACCCCCGTGAAATGGTTGTTCGACCCCAAATGGGGTCCCAATCCACAGGTTGAGAACCACCGCTTTATGCAAACAGCTAATAAGATCCCATTACTCAGATACCATCAAGAAAAAAAACCCACATAAAAGTTATCTGCAGTTCTATCATATTGTGCAGGAATGACTGCACCTTTACAGTATAAAGGGGGAAGTGAATCACTCTTCAGCAAAAAATCTTTTCACAAATGAACAGGAGATTGCATACATGTCCAAGAACAATTTTACATTTGTTCACAAAAGGTAATGACAGAGGTACAGTAGAAAATCTTGTACATCATATTAAAGTGCTGATTTCTAATAGTTGATGGAAATTGGGCTAAAGCTAAAGACGCTTCCTACTCTGTAAAGTTTTCTAAACTGTGGATGTCTTTCAGCCCACACCAATTTGAAGTGTTTTTAGAGAATATTTAAACTAAGAAAATGTTAACTTTGGCTAGGCAACTTTTTATATATTTAATTAACTATATGGATTTCAGTAGAACAGAACAATGTTTTTATTCCTTGTATATATTTTAGCTTATATTCAACCAATACTGACAATATTGTTTTGATGTGAAGCACCATGGGACAAATGGTAGTAAGGTAAATTTGGCTTGTAATAGTATTTAATCTTTGTAGTCTTCTAAAACATTGATCATTGCTACTTAATACCAGCCAAAATTTCGTCACATCTTTAAAATGAAAATTGTGCATATTGCTTTTGAAGGCAAAAGAGCACATTATTTGTTTAAATTTATTTTTATATGCTTTATTAGCTTTTATTTGATTGATTAGTATCAATTGTGGGCTTAATAATAGGATGGATATGTCCAATGCTTTCCCCAGGTAGAACAGAAAGCATAAAAATGTTTGATTTTCATCTTCTTTCTCTTGATCTTTTTCTTTTAAATTGTGATCTAAATATGGAAGGGATGGGGTACAAGCGAGAAAGAAGCAATTGCATACTTAAATCAATATAACTTTATCAACACTCTGTTGAAAGTGGTTTGTGAACATATTCCGTTTTCTTGCTGTCAATCAGGACTGTGGGATCTCTGTACATAAACAGTTGTGTGAATGTAAAAGCTGGTGACAACTGAGGGACCGGTGGGCATGTTAGCATCCTATAAGCTCTTGGTTTTAATATGTAACTCATTTACATTACAAAACAATATCTCCCAAAGGATAATGGAACGAACACTAGCACTTTTCCTGATCCATATCCATATCCAGATGGATATGTATTTTTTGCCCTGTTTTAGCATAGCAGCTGAGTTAAGGCACCCATCCATCTCTTCTAGAAATCTTCACAGCCACGAAAACTCCCAATTCTGATGACATGATGAATAGACACAATGTATTCTCATAGACACATATTCCAGTAATGGTAATTCTTACCTACTAATATTACTCATTGTCTGATCTCAATAACTAAGTAGTGTCAAACTTAGATGGAAGCAACCAGAAAATGCCAGAGCCATGAGTTGGACTGAGAAATCTCAAAAAAAAAAAAAAAAAAAAGTTCTGGAAGAAGGCAGTGGCAAACTGCTTCTTTATTGTGATGATGTTATTCCCAGAATTTAGGCCAAATGGGAGGAATCCTTACTTTTTAAAATAATACCTATTTTTACTCCACATTCACCGATTTAAAATCTGGTTCTATGTTTTGAAACCAGAATTGTGAAGTGGGAGTAAGCTTGGCATTTTGTGCTACATTTCTGTCACCTTTTAAAAAAGTCACCATTGTAATTCAACTATTTGAAAACTGAGCAGAGGGGGTAATTTACAAAATCAACATGAGAGAGAGAGAGAGAGAGAGAGAGAGAGAGAGAGAGAGAGAGAGAGAGAGAGAGAGAGAGACAATATTATTAAAGTGATAGGAATAAACTATATAAAATTGTAAATATTTGTTCTGTTTTTGAATTATTATATAGATCTTCTCTTGAAATTTAACCCAAATATTTGAAACTTGCTGCTTGATGCCACATGTACAGGGTGGTCTCTAAGAATAATCCATTTACCAACCCTATTGCATTGAATAGGAGTTACATGATGCATTTTCCGACAGAGGTGAAGGTCATGATAGATTAAGCTTTGTGCTACATCCATCTATTCTTCTATTGTTATGAAACCCATGTACTGTTAGAGATAAATGCATATAATTTTTTAGACTCCAGTTGCCAATATAACACACATATCTCAATCTTTTGTTTCCGGTTGAAGACCTTTAGTTCTGATAAAGTTTCTTGGAAACTTAAGATTGCTCGTATTTTAAGTCAAGAAGAGTCCTTGTGCTATCTCACTTTTTGCAACTCCTGTCTCAGCCACGATGGTAGTGGTTGTCCCAACTTGTGTAGAAGCTTTGATAGTTCCACATTGTGATCTCTGTAGTAGCTTGACAGAAAAACCCTGCACTGATGGATACAAAAGCTGACATTTTATTTAGTGAAATAATGCAGTTGCTTTATTTATACTTCTACCTTTTCACTTATTTGCATTTGAAAAAAATATATAAATATTAGTAGATAACTAATGAACACACAAAAATTCTTATCCATCTAGCAGAGATTGCATACCAGGAAGAAAGATGAGAAAGTATATATGATTTCCCTTTTAATTTCAGTATCTAGGTTGCACATTTGTGTCCTTTTTAAAATATTACACTTGACTTATAAGCTCAAGAAGCATAAAATGCAGGCTTAGTACTTCCCCTTCCCAAACAACTGATCAGTGATTTTCAACCCATTTTTGAAATAGTTCTGTCAATACTCTTTAGTATGAATATGTTAAATGTATATTAAATCTGCTGAGCATCTTGTGGGGTTGTGGCATGAAATGAATGAAATCAATGCATGAAACCAATAATTATTCTCAGCACAACTTTTCAACTAGTCCAGCTAATATATTTTAACATTGAATGATTTGACTTTCTGATTTATAGGAAAACCTCTTAACTTATAGATTGGCACATAAGATTCTATTTCTTTGAATATTCTACATTTTTCCTCAAAATAAATATAGAGGCAATCAGCCTCAGTAGAATGGGAGCAGATTATGCATGATTAGCAAGTAAGATCAGATAAAATTAATTATTTCTGCTAAATACTAAGTAATTTTTAATGACAATCCATATGTGATTGTGTCCTAAATGGGCACAATCCAGTACCAGCAACACATTTTTAAGTGCCACAAATTTAAAGGGCAAAGTTTCCCCCCACAAAATGTGTTGTATTTCAACATAGTGGACTTTATCCATTGTACATCTAAAATAAGGGTTTACCTCAGAGTCCATTGGAGGGTATTTTCTCCCTTTGCTCTTTCCAAGACATTTTGTTTTTCCTTCTTCCAGAAGTTGACACCAAAAACCTTTGTGTGAGTCAAACCTGAAACATATACTACATTTAAACTCAATAAATGCTTTCATTTCCTAGTTAGGCAAATGATAGTCAACCCTTTTTATTGCCTTGTCTGCATAACCTTTAGCCTACTCTTTATGACCTCCAGACGGAATTAACATGACTGGAGCCAGTAATTCAGCCAGCTACTATCTTGTTCTGTCCTATAGGAAGGACATAGTTATTACTCTCATTTATATTTTTTAATGGAGGTCCAGAATATAGTGACAGAAGGAACAAAAAATGGTTTGCCTGACTTCTTTATTCTCCTGGTATCAGCTATTTCCCTCACAGCTGGGAAGTAGAAGAGCAGGAAAAAGACTATCGCTCATAAGAGAAATCAAATGACATAAAATACAAGATAAATCTACACCTTAATGATTGAGCATATGATTTTTCATATTTCAGGTATGGTATCTGGAATCTCCAGGATAGAATGGATATTTTTTTGCCAGGAAGTTTTTGCAAGGCCAAAACAGATTGATAACCTGACTCACTATTCTTCCAATTTGGCACAGTGTAACAGAGTTATAAAGAATATATATATAAAGTTGTAGAGAATATATTTTAAGATTTCTTAATCAAAAAGTTTGGCAGACCATGTAATTAATTCTCAGGATTTTCCAAGTCAAGAAAATTAGATTGTAAAGCATTAAAATACATATACATGGATTGATTTTATGTATTTCTATCTTCTATACATAATTTACAAGTTGTGATACATAAAATGTTCCTAATGTTCACATTTATGCATATGTATCAATGATTATCTTGATAATCTATTGATAATATATAACAACGATTATCATGCTCAATGCCAACATAGGAGTTGATATCATATACAATATTAGCTTGGTTTGCATATTGTACTAAGTCAATGATCAGCACATTTCTTGAAAGAAATAACTAGTACATTGTCCCTGCCTCCTCACAAACACAACAGTGGGATGCTTAAGAGATTACTGCGTGTTCTAGGTTTACACTACCTCATTCTATGGATTATATTTGTAACAAACGTGCACCACGTTTGGTGTCATTGGTTTCAGCAAAATTGATTGGTTATTTGCTAGCTTGTAAACTGAAATAAGAATATCCAAATTCAAAAAAGTAAGAGGGCTGGAATGAAATAAGAGCTTTTGAAAAAATGAGCTGTTTTAAATGGAAACATTTTAACAAATCATTTTGCCCAAGAAAGAAAGACAAGCACTTTGATTTAGATCAGTGGTTTTCAACCTTTTTAATGCTGCGACCCCCAACCAGTCGTAAGTTGAGGACTACTCAACTGGTCGTAAGTTGAGGACTACTCAACTGGTGCAGCACCGTTTGCAGAATGGGACTTTTGGCGGGCTCAGCAGGGCAGAGACAGCCTGGACAATTCCTACTGGCTTTTGAAAGCAAATAGAATTAGACTCTATTCAAGAGAGTCTATTCTATTGGCTTTCAAAAGCCAATAGAATAAAAGGGAGTAGCACAGCTAAGGAAAAGGGGGAAAAAATGGCGGACTGCATTGTTTGGCAACCCCCATGAAATGGTCGTTCGACCCCAAATGGGGTCCTGACCCACAGGTTGAGAACCACTGATTTAGATGCAGCTGGTAATAATTCACAGTATTTCAGGTTAAGCACTCTGAAGTAAAAGAAGTAGAAAACTGAACAGAACTGCTCTAGAAGTGAATTTGATCCATTTTTTGCCGACAATCAACTTTATCTCTCAGTAATTAAACTCAATTTGCTATACATGCCACAAGAAAACAAACAAACAAAAGCAGAGTTGATTCCGAGGCACGAAACAGAGCTAGGAATGGACACCATATTATTCTGAGTGTTTCTTATGAGAACAGATATCAAGATCCCATACAAAGACACAGACCAAGGTTATCAATCTCTTTTTAAGGGCAAGGGAATAAATGGTTTAAGTTCAAATGGTCTCTGTGTGTAATTATTTATTAGACACCCTGGATGCCATGTGAATGATGTTAGCATTGTATTTTTCTGTCAAAGGAAAAAAAGATGAGTTTTGGTTCTTCTTGCTTTTGGATGAAAAATCTTTTGCTGTAAGTGGAAAAATGAGTGGAAAAAAGGCATATCATTCTATTTGCCAGTTTAAAAGGTAGAAACAGTTTACCAGATGCAGTCCTTCCTTTATCTCAGCTTCTGCCCACTCTGAAATACTTCAGTTTATTCATTTTAAAGGAAGATTTATGGAAATTCAATGGTGGTGAATAGTTGCTAGCATTCTTCTGGTTTAATGGAGTAGTATTTGAGCAAATCCCAAACTATAATGCTGATATTATCAAATTAATAATATACTTGTTATTAAGTACAATGATTTATCATTCATTGATTGATATATTAATTGTTTCTTTGGGAATGTACTTCCAAAAGAAATGTTAGAAGTATATCTTTTTGAGAAAAAGGGTTTAAAAAATGTTTTAGAGAGAAGAAATAAATAAAAAATTATACTATGGCTTTTAAATAGGATATTTGACCAAGGTGTGTATTCCTTTGTATGTGTATCCATGTACATTGCTCTTTTATATTCTTTTTGTAGAAGTAAAACAGAATATTTCTAATCATAATTTTCTCTTTCTTCCAAATCTTGTAACCCCAATTTCTTAGCTTAGAAAAATAAGCATTAATTATGGACTGCCTGATTCAAACATAGCTTATGTGAAGGTATAAAATATTTATGCATATTTTGATTTATCAAGCCAAATTACAATTGTATGAATTGCTTTATTTATTCTGTACAATTTAATTGTATATAATACGTTAAATCAACAACTTAACTCACGTTAAAGCTTCTGAATAATTATAATGAGGAGTAACTCCAAGAAATCTCTGCACTTCTTCCATTACTATAGCTGGGTCATTTCTCAATTGCTGTCCATCAATAATTAGTAACTGCAAAGAAAGAAAGAAAGAAAAAACAACAACCAACAATCAATTCTGCATTCAAGATTTTATAAACAGCAACTTGAAGCTTATTTTTTCACGTATGTGAAGTACAGTTTTAAAAAGGAAAGGATGTACAAATTGAATAAGGTTTAAATCCATTCATATTTATTTGACATTTCATCAATGTTGATTTCATTACATGAAATTGATCTGAATTGGAAACTGCTTGATATACCACTAGTGACTGAGAAATAAAATGAGGTTTCAAGAGAAACCAAATCGATTAGTAAGAAATTAAATGTGATTTACCTTGAAAAATGTATACGCAAATTTCAAAATGGCAAACTATAAAAATATGCTTATCTTCCAATGCGTGAAAATATTAGACTCACTACCTTTCACCAGGCTTAAGTCTAGGAATCCAATTTGGGATAACATATCACAGTCTTACGATCTAGATGAAGAATGGTGATTAGGATGGGCAACTTTTAATAATCCCAACCAACAAATAACATAGATCCAACAAATCCATTTCCAGGAATGCGGTTGTCTTGAAAAATATGGAGCCACCTGAATAGGATCAGGACAGGCCATGCCAGAACTAAGGCAAAGCTCTTTAAGTGGGGGAGGGCTGAGAATCCACAATGCAACTGTGATGCTCCAGAACAACTAGAACACATATAGTTGAAGAAAGTCTACTCAGGAAACTTCAAGGCACCTGGGATGATCTCATGGCAACCATACCAGAAGCAGTTAGATGGTTAACTTCCTTAGATATTGAATTATACTGTAACATCTATCCTATGGCAATTCTATGGCTCCATATTATAGTGATTTCATTATGGTTTTATCTTAATTTAATATACTGTATTGTCCACATCTTATATATATACATATATATATTTGCTGATGCTTTATTTAAGTTGAATTTGTACATCAGTGATTGCATGACCTCTGTAGATGCCATACACTAAGTAAATAAATAAGTTACAGATTACCAATCATGGATGGGACACTTATTGTTGGAGGCATAATGGGAAACTCAGTTGCCTGGACCTGTAACATACTCCCTTTGCAATACGGTTGAGTCTAAAGCAGGGGTAGGCAACCTTGGCTCTTTTATGACTCGTGGACTTCAATTCCCAGAATTCCTGAGCCAGCCATGGTGAGGGGAAAGGGAGAGGTTTCCAAGCTTAGCCATGCTGGCTCAGGAATTCTGGGAGTTGAAGTCCACGAGTCATAAAAGAGCCAAGGTGGCCTACCTCTGGTCTAAAGGTACTTTTCAAAAGGCAACTGGACTTTCCTGAATATGATTGACCAGTTTTCTCTAGTATCTAAACCAACTGTACTTAAGATTTGGGACAGTTGAGGGATCAAGTATCATTTTCAACTCTACCCTAGTTAACAGACAGTGGGATATGTACTGTTTGAACCAGATATTGTCTTTGGTAGGAGCTACAGGATGACAGCAATGAAGAATAGTAGTGGCCTAAAGCATGAAACCTCATTAAGCTGGTCCTGCTTGAAACAGCTAGAACAGTGGTGGCGAACCTATGGCATGCATTCCAGAGGTGGCACGCAGAGCCCTCTCTGTTGGCATGCGCACCACCGCCAGCAGCAGGTCCATCAGGCTGCCACCGCTGGCCACAGCAGGAGCCCCATCCACCACAAAGGAGGCGAAGCGGCCGACTAGCAAGCTCGACTAGAGGTGGTAGAGCAGAGCTCACCAACCATTGTTGGACTGGAAGAAAAGGGAGGGGGAAGCATTTTGCACTGCAAATGGGGTGGGGCTAGTGCCTGTGTGATACTCACTAGCCCTGCCCTGTTTTTGCATGATGCAGCGTTTTGTATCTCCACCCCGCAGTGCGGCGGCGGCTGTTTTTGCGCCTTGCAGCAATGACCCATTTTTTGCGCCCCCAGCTTTTGTGTGCTAGAGGCGGCACTCAGAGGGGCCTCCCTGTCCTCCCCCCGAGGGCATCACAATGCTGATGCAGCCCTGGCACTTTGCGATAAATAAATGGGTTTTGGGTTACAGTTTGGCACTCGGTCTCTAAAGTTCGCCATCACTGAGCTAGAATTTTAAAACGATTACATAAGCAGAAAGTGTTCTTTAAAAGAGAGAAGGAAAATTGAGTCTGTCAGGCCAAGAAATATACAGGTTGTACAAGGGCATATTATTCAGGTTTTGGACAATCTACACTCAGATGCAAATTCATGAATATCCCACATAATAGAATAAAATGAATAACAAAGGGAATGGATGCAGCATGGGTGGGCCACCTTTAGATCAGCTGCAGTCCCTGGAATGCAGGCTGGCACCACTTAATAGAACAATGTGCAGGTGAAGTTTTGCTGAGGCAATCTATTGCTCTGGCCCAGAAAAAAACAAACTAAAAAACTTGTGAGCACTAAAAATGCTGCCTACTCATTACATTCTGAATAGTTTGAGACATAATGCTGTTTACCTGATAAGACGGAAAATAAGTTAACCATCTTTCTATGTGAATGGCAAACCATCCTGGTATCAGACATTTCTTCTGCAGGATCTTAAGTTCTGGTGAAGCATGATGTCCTGCAGTGATCACTTGATAAAATGAAAATTTTAGAGCGGCTGGGTCTTTATGAAATCTTTGGTGCTGAAAAACAAATTTACGGATGTCAACTGTAAGGCAAAGTTAGTTCAAGTTCAGAATATACAACTGCTTCTTCATTTCTGAGTATTCACCTTCCAACGCAGCTACTGTACCTCCTTGATTCAAGGCCAAATACAAAGCAAGCATTTTGCTGGATTTAATACTAGCAAGGGTTAGATTAACCAGTATAGAAGAATACAGAAGCAAAAGTATGTAAAATGTAATACTTATAATATTTGTTTCAATGTTTTTAAGCATAACAATCTGGAAGATGGATCCTGGTTGTTTTTTGTATTTCAACTCTTGAATAAAAAATAAATAAAAAATTGAAAAAGGAACAATCTGATTTATTTCATTTGATAAGACATTTTATTGTTTGACAGAATCTTAGCAAAATAACAGTTATATTTTCTGTTTTAGCAATAAAGCTTTTTCTTGCTTGATGTTTTGAAAAAATTGTTGACTTCTGTTTGCTGAGTATGTTTATTCTTAAATTGTAGCAGTCAATTCTCAGTAAGATGGCTTTCTGCCCAATAAACATCTGAATTACAATTAAAGAAGGGATCAAAAAGCTTTCATTGACAGTTTTTAAGTCTATCAATTATGGACTTGCCAATAATAATCCATACTTCTGACTATAATTATGGCGCGCAATGAATAACAGAAGCAAACCATCATAATTTATCATGCATACACATAGAAGTTGCATTTTGTTAAAATTTATACCTGATACCAGGAATACGCTCGATCTGATGGATCAATGAGAATAGTTATGATTTTTGCCTTAGGAATTAAAGAAGCAGCTCGTCTAGGGGCTTCTTCAGAATGAAAATAATTAGCACTCTTCTCAAAGAGAAAATCAGTGGTTACATTGGATGGTGTAGGAAAGAATTCCATATACCTACAAAATATGAAAAATATTTCAGTACAGCATTATATGGGGGAAAAGGTTATGCTGGGTATATTAAAGCTATTTTTCTAGCAAAGCATATCATTTTTGCTACCTTGCATATATGTGAAAACCAATTATAAATAGAACACTGTCAAGTGATTTTTCAGCTTTGTAGTTCTCTACCTACAGTAATTGTATTTTCTAAACAGAAAGTATTACATCTTAAGTTAACTTTAGAAAAGGAGATCTGGATGTGATTTGCTTTGAGTTAGATTTAAACTGGTCAGATTCAGCAGTAACTCTATCATCTTTATGACAAAGAAACAGCAAGGGGTTTTTACGTCATATAAAAATCTGCTTGTAATTTTTGACATTTTACAAAGCTAGTTAGAATGCGTTACATATATCGCAGCTGTGAAGTGATACAACCAAAATTTCCATTTGTTTTCAGGGCTCTTGCATTGATTCAAATAGTACTTACATATTGTCTTTGCCACTACCCTTGTTAAAAGTTAAAAGTCCATGGTATAGAGCAGTAATGGCAAATCTTGTAGAGACCGAGTGCCCAAAAAACTGGCCCCGTCCCCACTCCACCCCCTGCCCCGCCCCCGCTCTGCCCCCATCCTGCCTGCCCACAGGACCACACACCGCCTCCAGGGCCCGCCGGTCGCCCAGGAAGCCCAGCAGCACTATGGCGGCCACACCCTCTGCCCGCACCCTGCAGCATCAACTGCATAATGGGGTGTGAAGGCAGAGTCTTGTCTACGCTGCCTGGCTGCCATGTCCTTGGCTGCGCTGCTCCGTGTGGGCCACACTTGAGGGTGACTCTCCTTCAGGGGAGCTGTTGGAGAGGAGGGGATCGCGGGGGAGGCAAAGCTGGGGCAACGCCACAGAGAGGGCTCCGAGTGCCGCCTCTGGCACCCGTGCTATAGGTTTGCCACCAATGGTATAGAGTTTGTCTTCAAAATGAAAATTTTAAAGTATTTTTTTTAGTAACACTTTCTACTTTCATTTTATGGGACTTGTAGAAATATGACTTATGTATGTTAGCGGACTTGGTATAATAAAAAGTAACTTGTTTGAAATACTATTAAGCTATAACTCACTTTCCATTTTCCAATAAGTAAGTGCACTGATTTCAGTGAACATTATTTTGTGTGGGGAAGGTATGAAAGTTTCAGAGAGGAGGAAAAAGAAATGGCTTGGTTAAGCCAGATTCAAGTATGCTCATTTAAAAAGAAATGAGATGTTGACCCATGAAGTTGGAATACCATATACCGCAGTACATATAGAAAATATTTATTTGAAATTGTGGAAGTGCTTAGAAATTTCTATGAAAAATGTAGCAGACTTTTCACTCCTATTTCAATATATTGCTTCAGTAAATAAAAATTTATTTAATTTTTTAATGGAAACTCAGACTTTTGACCGCTTAGATATTTGCATTTACACCACAATAATATGCAGCTGACTTTTTAATTAATTTTCGAGTCCTTGCACAATTAATGCAATTCCCTGTTTATATAGATTCCAATTTCCAAGCAAAAACAGGAAAAATGATACTTGCTGCTGAGGACTACCTTATACACACAGAATTTTTAGAAGAATTGTAAAAGTTCATACTAAGTTGCACACATTAGATACGGCATGTTTTTTTTGTATTGTGCATAATACAGAATGATTTAGATTCATACTAGTAGCCCATCTTACCAATCAATCCCCCTGTGGTAGTTATTTCTATTAAAGAACTGTACCTCCTCAAAGGTTTTGGGGCTGGGGGAGTTACTAATGATGGAAGGATGCATGATCAGGAACAAATATAATGCTGTTGTGCCTGCAAAAAGAGTAACAGTCCAAGAGTTGAGATGAAACTTCTGCACTCTGTCAATCAGATCCTTATTTCATGTAGAGTTAAACAGCTCCTTTAGTAAGCATCGCATTTACACTAGCAAATAAAACAAAGTAGAAAGCAAAACAAAGTATGAAGGCAAATATAGGTGTCCTAGGATAATGTTGCAAGATCCAATCTGGGTCGGTCACTTATAACCTGTGGTTCGCGGTGACTGACTCAGATTGAATCTGGCAAAGCAAAGTATTTTAAAGAAAAACAAACAAAGAAACAAACAGCTTTCTTTGACTTTTATTGAGGCAGCATCTACATGGGAAAACGAATCAAGATAAAGTGCTTTAATGTTTTTGTGTAAAACATTGCAAAGTCACTAAAAGGAAACTTTTGGGTTCGGCATGAAAACAAAAGGACAACACTCAACCCTGAAGCAGTTTGGCTTTTTGCCTCCACCCCAGGCCCTGGAAATATGTCATCTTTGACTCTGGATGAGGTTCTCTTTCTGGTTGAGCTGGTACAGAATTTGAAGGTCCTCCTAGACCACGGGTTGGCAACTTGCGGCTTGGGAGCTGCATGTGGCTCTTTGAGCTTTCTCCTGCGGCTCCCAGCCTCCTCTGCCATTGAGAGAGAGAGAGAGAGAGGCACTTGCGCTCTCTCCCTCCCTCTCTCTCTCTCTGTGTGTAAAAAAGAGAGAGTGGCCTCACGCTGTTCTTGGACAAGCTGACAAGCTTATTGGGTGGGGCTCCTGCCTTTGCTGCATCTCAGCAGGAAACAGCAGCTCTCTCTCACACACACATACACACATGGCCTCACTCTCTCTCTCTCACACACACACACTGAGTGGGGGAAGAGGACTGACAGACCAAGGGCAGGAGAGAATGTGTGTCAGCTTGTCAGAAGATCGGAGAGAGAGGGAGAGAGAGAGAGAGAGGGAGGGAGATAAAGAGAGGGAGAGAGAGAGAGGGAGGGAGGGAGAGAACTCATGCACAGCAGCCTCTATTTCTTTTTAATTAAACTCTTAAATCAAGCTCTCCCCCCCCCTCGCATGTGTGTGTGCACACGTTTTGTGGCTCCCAGTGTTTTCTTTTCTCTGGGAAATGGGTCCAAGTGGCCGACCCCTGTCCTAGACTCATAGCTCTTGCTTGAGAAGCAGGTGACAGCATGGCTGTGGTTTCAAGAACTATACCATACATGGTACTCCCCAAAGAGGGCATGACCAGAATCTATTGTTGTTTCAGGATTCATTGGGGATCCAATGAGAGTTTGTTGCCCCCATTCCAATTTAAAAAATAATTTAAAAAGTCCAAACATCTTGGCTTTACATGTCTTGAGAGATGGAGTTATAACAATATGAAAAAGTTATTGGCATACAATCCCAGGCCACATGCTTCTATTCTTGAATCACACCCTTATAAAGTTTTTACCAGTTTTTTGTGGTCCAATAACCAGGAATTTTGGTAAACGATCACAAGTTTTTTCTTTAGACCAGATATCTCTATGTCGTTTGTCATCACAAGGATTCTAAATTGAGAGAAAAGTGATCTTATATTAGTTTTCAGTTTTTTAGCACTGATCTATGCAACACTAATCGAGTGTTTAGCTGTACTGAAGAAAATACAGAAGCCAAATACATCTAGTGAAAAATAAGTCTTAACTTATTAATCTATGAAAAATAAAAAATGAATATTGCTATTAATAATACTATTCCTTTACAATTATGAGCTTATTTTATTCTACTCTAAATATAGACCATTTTTTATTTTTATTAAGATACTAGAATAATTTATGGCTTAATATTATCCTTCTTGCATGATTATTCATGAATATCCCTCTGAGTTACATGATACTTTCTTAATATTTAAGATATTAAATATTAAAATCTAATATTTAAGGCTGTGATTTAAACAGAAGATTTGAGAGCCTTTTGTAAAGTGCACTTTTAGATATGTTAGAACTTTCATTTTTGGCAAATGTGAGTTGTATATATTCATTGTATATACTTTAGAAGACCGAAGTAATACATGCCAGTCGTTACTTTTACTGCTTTATTCTCCTTTATTCATGAAGATTTCTCTAGCTCAAATACTTTGTATAAGACAAATTGTTTCTTATTGTGATTAAGAAGGACTAGGGGTGACATGATAGCAATATTCCAGTATTTGAGGGGCTGCCACAAAGAAGGGGGGGGGGTGTCAATTTATTTTCCAAGAATGTAAGACAAGAAACAACGGATGGAAACTAATCAAGACAGTGAGAACAATTAAGTAGTGGAACAGCTGGCCTTCAGAAATTGTGCATGCTCCATCACTGGAGGCTTTTAAGAAGGGTGGACAGCCACTTGTCTGGAATGGCTAGGAGACCAGCACTAGTCTGTGGCATCCCAGAAATCGGGCTACACAAACAAGTGAAGCCCCATTTGTGGGATGCAGGCAGCACGTGAAACCATGCACTCTCTGATCTGCAGAAAACTTCTCTCCATGGAAATGGTCCCTGGTGCCCAAAAGGTGGGGCCGCTGGTCTAGGGTTTTCTGCTTCAGCAGAGGGTTGGACTAGAAGACCTCCAAGGTCCCTTTCAGCTTTATTCTGACTGATGTGACCATAGAATACTATTGCATTTTTTTCATATTATGTTTTCATATTTTCAATATTGCTACTATCAACATTGAAGCAGTTAAAAACTACATCAGCATTAATAGGAATAAAAAATAAAGCAGAGAAAACACCTCATTCTTTATCATGTACACATTATATGCTTTCCATCAATAATACTTGATTACATATGCTAAATTTAAAGTTTACAGTGGCTAAAACGACAGGACTCTTGCAGTGCATGTCTTACCTGCCAGAGTGGGTCCTTTTGCTCTGGAAAGAGTTCAAAGTATTTGTGAGCCAATTGAAATGGAGGTAGAGTCTGCAGCTTTAAGTTGGTCCAGCTTTGAACAAAATTGGCCAGATTGGCAAAGGTGTATAAACCCAATCGATCATTGCCATAATTAGACAGGTGAGTCATAAAAATACTGATCTTAAAAGACAAAAAAAATATTTAATTCTATCACTAGATGGCAGTAAAATAACATGGAAAATGTGATTGCTTTTTAAACTGACCTACATAAGAATAGGGCACTAAGCTTTTTCCTATTACTTACACTTACAGGTATTGGTGATCAGTCAGCTCAAGTACCATGGATGATATTATTTTTCTTATTATCTGACGTAGCCCAAAAGGATGCACAACCAAAATTAAAAATAATACTCAATAAACGTAAGTTCAAATAATAAACTAAACAATGAAAACAATGTTGAGTATTTAAGATCCATTTGAAAGGAAGTCTAATTCTTTCAAGGTGCATTTGAACAAGAATATTTTAAGCTGTTATTTAAAATGACACAGTATGGAAACCCAACTATTACTTCATACATAAAAATAAGAAGGAAACTTTACTCAGAAATCTACAAGCCACTTAATCACTTTGACCCAGAACTGATGCAACTGATCATAGCACATGCACTGGCAGCAGTAGATGAAAGTCATTTATTATTTGTTTATTATTATTGCTATTGCTATTGTTGCTGTTATTATCTTAGTATATCATGAACCATCAATATCTCTAACAACGTAATAACAGAGCAAGAATAAAATCAATGCATTTAATGTAAATAAAATAACAAAACTAATACCACTAAATAAACAAATTATTAATCAAAATGAACCAACAATAAAGCCTGTTCCAAAAGACATCGGCTCTGTCAATTCTTTTAGGGAATGGTCTCCCAAAAATTGGGCAGCAATACAAATAGATTACATGAAGCAATATAATCTTAAGACTAACGTTTTGCTTGGTTTTGCTCCGTAGCCCTTGTTCTCAAGCAGTGTTTTTCAAAATAGGGGCCCTTAAGATGTGTGGACTTCAACTCCCATAATTCCCCAGCCAGAGTTTGGAGTAAACCCTTTATTATTCTCTAATGATGAAGAGAAGGACACAGTTCCTCAACTGAATGCCAAACTTATACTTATGTGGAGAAGAAAGAATTTTCTTTTTAGGCAAGGAATCTTCCACATATATAACTCTTTCATTTTTTTAAAAAAAATAGTCCTTAAAACATTAGCAGACTAAAAACTGAACTGTTATTTTTGAAGGTACTATACAGGAAAATTTCCCTATGGAATATAAACTTGATTTTTAACAGCTACTTTTTCTTCTCACTCCTTTATGACCTTTGATATTTATAATGTCAGTTTACTTCTCAATAATTCTCTTTCTGCCAACACCTTTAACATTGTACTAAAAGAAGAAAAGGGACAGAAACTGTAAAAGTTGGTAGTTCAGGTAAAATAGTATTATTTTTTCCCCTGATGGGAATTTCAATGTAGTCTTAGAATGCTATAGAATAGAAACATTTTCTTCTTCTTTTGAAGTGAACTGAATAAAGATGACTCTGGGTGGCAAACAACAACACAAGTATCAAAACAATTAGGCAGGGAAAGCACAATGGTTAACCAGGATGAAACAATCCAAAGGATACCTTGACTTATCACAGTCAAGTAAACAATATGTTCTGGCCAATTTTTTTTTTAACCAAATGTCTTTTTCAGTTGCACATTTTGGCTGCTATCATTCTTCTAATGCATCAAACAAAAGTCAGGACTAAATAAATTCTTCCAACCTTACCTACCTTTAAATCTATCATTTTTTTAAAAAAAGCCTTGACATGATAGCATTTCAGCTTGTTTATATATATATGTAGGTCTTTGGTTATTCGGGTTTTCTCCCACGTCAAATTGGAAGTGTCTTGGTGACGTTTCTATGAAGTCTCATTTGTCATCTTCAGGCTGGTGTTTTTGGCTTCGTGCTCCTAGAAGCACGAAGCTGAAAACACCAGCCTGAAGATGACGAATGAGACTTCGTCGAAACGTCGCCAAGACACTTCCAATTTGACGCGGGAGAAAACCCAAATAACCAAAGACCTACATACAAAAACCCGCGAAAACCTCAGAGAATGAATATATATAACCAATCAGAACACACCTCCACCCAATCAGAGCACAGCCAAGCTCCCACCCAATCAGTTCATACCCCCACTGGCAGTTAAAAGGAAGAAACAGCTAAGACCACACATTGCTGCTCGAAGCATGAAGCTGAAAACACCAGCCTGAAGATGACGAATGGGACTTCATATATATGGTTAATAGCATTAAAAATATGAACCCTGGGAGCATTCATATTCAAAATAAGGTGAGCACCAGGGTAATAAAACTATAAAAGTTTAATTTAAAAAGCTTTCGCCGTCACCTGCCGGCATCCTCAGGGCTTAAAACGCCAGGGAGTGAGAGAGTCTCTTATAAGCAAGCCAAAGTCTGCGCCCTTTTCTTTGAGCTCTAAAGTAAGTAGAGCAACCTCCTTGCCTCTCTGATTGTCTCTGTTCTCTCCATCGGGTTTATCTAGTGGTTTGCATTTCCCCTTCTCCTTCTCCCAATCCACATCTGCATGATTATTCTCTCTCTGAATGCTTTCCCTTTCTTCTCACTCCTCCACTGTCATGAGTAACTTTCATATGGGTGTTGCATATTTGGGGGTCTATGCCCTCCACCTCCGTCCTGGCAATCTTCGTGTCGACAGTTCTCCACCGTTCCATTTGTTTGCTGGGTGATTGGGGGCTAACTCCGTCTCTCAATTCATCATCCCCCCTCCTCCCTATTGCATGCTCTTCCCCGTTGCTGATAGGAACGGTATTCAGGCGGACACCAGGTCTCCAGATCTCTGCATTCTGATTCCCCGCATTCTCACTCTCCTCTCCTGTGCTCGTCTTTGGGGGGACTTCAAAGTGTTCATCCCGGGGGGGGGGGCTGTATTGTTGGTGGGGGTATTCCTTGTCTGCAGAGGGTCCAGGCAGAACACCGTGTCTCTCCCTTTCATCATATGCCTAGGCAATCGAGCCGTGCTTTCGTTCTTCTTCTCCCCCCTACCCACAGCGTCAGGCTGCAGAGTCCTCATGCTGGATCTTCCACACATGGAACGGTGGAGAACTGTCGACACGAAGATTGCCAGGATGGAGGAGGAGGGCATAGACCCCCAAATATGCAACACCCGTATGAAAGTTACTCATGACAGTGGAGGAGTGAGAAAAAAGGGTGTGGAGCAGGGATTGAGAAAAGCGTGTGTGGGGGGGAGTGTCTGTGAGCCCAGGGAAGCTTGTAACACTGATAGAGGAGAAACAGATGCCCCCAGGGTGGAAAATGAAAACAAAAAGGGGAGGAGGGTCAGTACTATGGAAGGAAATAAGGATAAAGGGGTGGTGGTGGAGATGAATGCCAGTAATGAGATAGTGGAAGGAACGATCCAGAAGAACCATAGAAGGAAGCGTAAGGAGAGTAATAAAGAAACATCTGGAACACTAATTAACCGGCCGGGACCGGTGACGCGGTCCATGAGCCGGCTGCAGATGCCGGCAAAACCCATTTAAGTCATCATTGTTTACTGGCTCCTTAGCCCTGATGATGTTTGGAGTTTCCAAACGAAAGCTTGGCAGTATATTTTTATATTTATACTCTCCTGGTGTTCGTATTTTATTTGTACCATAGACATGCCTAGGAGTCGTATTTTTATGCAAATTTTACAGCAGTATGTATGTATGTATGTATGTATATGTATATATGTCCTTAATTATATTAAAAACACAAATCCCGGGTATACAAATGTCGTGAAAATGGTAAATAAATCCAAGCACCAGGATAAAATCATAAAGAAAATTGTTTAATCTACAAAAGTACTGAGCTTTCGTCGGCCAAACGACCGACATCGTCAGAGTATAAAACACGGGATCCGGGAGTTCGCTTATCCGGAAGTACTTTTGTAGATTAAACAGTTTTGCTTATGATTTTATCTTGGTGCTCGGATTTATTTACCATTTTCACGACATATGTATATATGTATGTATGTATATATGTATGTATGTTTAGATTAAAATGTATTTATCCTTTTTTTTCCTTTCTCCAAAATAAATTTGAATGTTAGGGGTTGTTTATTTTCTCTGGAAATAAATAAAGGAAGTTAAAGAAGAAATTGTTATAAATAAGATTTTCATATGGTCATTGGCAAGAAAGAGGCAACTATTTCATGGCTTTTTCCTTTTTTCAGAGCAACAATTGCATAGTTTTCCGATTCCGCTTTTCTATTTCAGATCTTCCCTTTGTAAGCCATATAATCATTTTGTCTTCTTGCCAGAATGCCTGCTTTTTTACAACATAAAAAGGAAATGGCACAAAGTCTTCTTTTGGGACTTTGCACATTCTGGACCTTGGAAGTAACAACTCTTATTCTGTGATGAAAATGTAAAAGGTAAGGTAAAGGTTTCCCTTGTCCAGTTGTATCTGACTCTAGGGGGTGGCGCTCATCTGTTTCTTTGCCAAGGGAGCCAGTGCTGTCCGAAGACACTTTTGTTGTGTTCATGTGGCCAGCCTGACTATAAGCTGAAGTGCACGGAATTATGTTAACTTCCTACTGAAGTGGCACCTATTTATCTACTCACATTTGCCTGCTTTTGAACTGCTGGGTGAGCAGGAGCTGGGGCAAGTAACAGGAGCTCAACTCTTGAACAGCCTCAAACTTAGCCTGTCAGCTTTGCAGCTGACAGGTTCACTCTCTTTAACAGTGGAGTTGTAACTTTAAAATAGAAAGCTAAAAATAAAAAGCTCCCTCTTCAGGTTCATAATTTGGAAGATGTTTTCTGAATTAAATCAGCTCAATTAAATAGGCTGGAACTGTGATTTTGCCCAGTTTAGGCTGGTGCTCTGGTTATGACCATTTAGGACTAGACAACTTGATTATGGTTATTCATAACTTGTCATCTCATTATTCAACTTCCGTATTTTGCTTTATCTGGGATTGTACCTAAATATCACCTGGAAACTGCAGATGGTGAAGAACATGATGATTCATATAGCCACTAAACTGTATTTAGTGATGGTTCATATAGTCACTAAACTGTATTAGTTACCAATTTGTCATTGGGTGCAATTCAAGATGCTGATAAAAATGTATAAAATCCTACATGGCTTAAGATGTGAGATGCTTGTTTGAAATACAATATTCCTACCCAAAGTGTGTTAAGAATGCCCATCCCTGTGAATTGTGGCAGGAGACAATGCCTGCTACTTTTACAGATATGAACTGCATCCTCTTAATATTCAGTAAGTTGTTAAAAGGTTAGATATTCAAGCAAACATTTTGTGACAAGGATCCGATAATTTGAAACCTAGGAGGTACAGGGCGCTATTATTTACTTTAATTTTATAGAACTAGAATGGAATTAATGCCTATGATTTGCTAGATTGTCCTTGACCTTATTATTATACTGTTACTTATTTAGGTACACTTGATTGAAACAGCATGGAAGTACCAGTGGTAATCAATCAAGTGCGTTATTCTTTGTCTTTGAAAAAACATTCTTATTGTAATGCATGAAATCAGCTAATATGAATAAGCTAATTTCTCATTAAAAAATTGACAGAACAAGAATGTTTTCACTATTTTCTAAATAGTGAAAAATTTGGCCTTCTAAAGAGCATGCGCTTATTCCCGGATCAGGAGGTAGATAGTCAATTCGGGCTTTTGCCCATATTCTATATGGGTCTATTCTTGACGAACACAAAACTTCAATTCGTCCAGAATGCAGCAGAGTGAACAATTATGGGTGTACCTCAGTACTCTTATACTAGATCTTTGGGCCATGAGTTGCACTAGCTTCCAGTAGACTTCTGCAGACAATTCAAGATGTTCATTGCTACCCATAAAGTCCTTTACAGCATGGAGCTTTAGTTGAAGGACCATTTTTCCACCCAGTTGTTTCTACCTACCCCATGAGAACTTGCAAAAGGGCAATGCTCAAAATCCTGTTGATTAAGAAGTATCACTTGGAGGGATCCAGAAAGCATGCCTTCTCTGTAGCAGCACTTTCTTTTGGAAGATCTGATTAGACTAGCCTTGTTTCTGCAAAATTATTAAGACTAGGCTTAACTTTCAGGCATAGGTCAGATCAGTGGTTGTATGAAAGTGTTGTTTAATTGGCTTATATTTGATAGCCATTATTCTTTTGATGGGTTGTCAGTTTTTTATTTTGTTTTTGTAATGATGTTTTTATTATATTAATGCCCAAAATTACTTTATGTGAGATGGATAACCATCTACTGTACATCCAGTAAATCACCATAAACATCAAGTATAGACCTAATTTAACTTCCACTTTGAGGAATTCTAATATGAGGTGCTATGGCAAAGGAGATTCTGTATCACACCTATCAACAAATTCATTCAGATATCTTAGAGATAGAGCACCTTAATATGGCTCTAAAACAATGAGAAAGCTTATTTATATGTGGCTATTAGGTCTTTGGATTCTAAAGCAACATTACAGGAAGTATGAAAAATGCATAACATTCTTGCCCAGATTTTACAACTGAACTCTGAAAATTAATAAAGATACTGATATTAATGGTTGATACTAATTTCTTTTATACTGCTTTCAGAATTGTGAAACATTGGTAGTAATAATTCCCTTTTTAAAAATAATTAAATGAAATAAGTCAGTTATAGGAGAAATGGAGAAACAAAGTTAAATTGGCTTTAAGCTATTCTACCAGCACATTCTCAAGTTGTTCAACATCTTCCTGACATATTTTTTGTCCTGAGCCTAATTGTGGCATTAAAGTCACATCACATTTTGCTTAATGTGCACAAAGAATAGAAGTAATGTCATATAACCCTGCAAGGATTTTTTTTTTAAAAAATGAAATAATTGATGTTTAAAGATTCATTTGTGGGCTGGAAGCAAAAACCCATTCAATTAAACATAACAAAGTTATTTTAGATGCAGAACAAATGTTTACAGGCCACAAGAGTATGTTTAACTTTCAGCCCATCTATTTTCCAATTAATTTGGCATTGTGTACACTGTGTAGAGTCCCTGATTTTGCCATCCTATTACTCAAAAGAGTTCCATCTTAGGTATTCAGAGACTTAGCAACAGCTGCTCTTGTTCCATTAGACTTACAAAGTGACAGAATAATGAATTAGTCTTCTAGCTATGCTTGAATATATTTGCCTAAATTGGTGACAGGAATTCATTTTTTAAAGATGGATAACAGAAAACACTGCTCTCAGCGCCTGAGGATAAAAGAAAACTCTTTGCATCTGTATTCCCCACTCACAGCTCTGTGGTTTACAACTATTGGATATATTTACTGATAAATCGACATAGATAATCCCTTTACAAAAGTTATCTGACACGAACAATTCTTACAAGAAGACATACATTTTTTTAAAAAAAGAATAGAGCAACAATTACTTTGTAAAATACTGAAAACCCTTTGTGGACTTTTTGCTGAAAAATGGATAAAAATGAATTGGTGATTTTTGGGATTGATTGATCAAAGGAAATCCCTTCCTTTGTGGGAAGAAGGGAACATGTAATTTGGGAGGTTAGAAATGGTAATTACTATGTTTGTAACTGCTGCAATGAACATTGAAAATTGCATGTATAGATGTATTTCTTTCTTTTATGTGTCATTTTTTTCTTTGGTTCTTTCATATCTTTTTTCAACTTTTTCTTTTATGTTCCATAGTTTTCTAATATAAAATTTTAATAAAATTATATTAAAGAAAACACGTATTTTTAAAGGTTGTTTTCAATCCAGGTGCTCCAAACAATGGAACGGTGAAAATCCCTAGTAACAGCACCCTATATGGGACAGGGCTTGTAGGTAGAAAGAGACAGTTGATTTCGACTGAAGTCTTTATCTAAGAGCCAAAGAGCAGGACTGGACTGTCAATTTTCTCTTATAATAAAATGATTGTCGTGGCTCACCAAAGGTCAAAGAGACAGAAAAGAATAGAATGCCGTATAATCATATACACATTTATGCAGTGATAATATCCTGTTAAGTAGCCTTCCCGTAAGATCCAGTAATTTGGAATAATGACAGTGGAAATTATCATTATCGTATTCTGAGGCAATGTTGATAATAATAATGTTCTACCATGTGCAGTTTATTAATAAACGTAGCCAATTTCATTATGATTTATAACACCAACACCTACCACTTACAACACGTACAACAATATGTATAATAAAATATCCATAGTAACTATAAACATTAAAATGGCCATAGTTAAAGCTGAAACCACCTCAGCAATAGTCACGCCTTAACCAGTCGTTCTAAATTAATACTACACAACCTGTCATGAATAACATATCAGCAAAACAAAGTTCAAATTCCAAAGGTTCTTTGAAACAATCTATCTTTTCTGCATTCTAAAAGGACATTGATGGGAGGGGGCAAACCTAATAACTACAAATGAGACTTTTCTACAAAGTTGATGCTACCACAGAAAAGCACCATCTTTTTGCCTCAGCTCCGTATCTCACAGAAATTTCCTCTGATGTGTCCACTGGATGTGTTCATTCTGACTGAAGAAGATGGTCCCCAAAGTTGCTTGAAGTGAAATGACATAGGGAATTGTCGGTCAAAACTAGAACTTGCAAGTTGTATCAGCAATCCGTATAGGCGTAATATGCTCCCAGCAGTTGTCACCTGTCAGCAATCAGGTTTTCCCACTATATGCCAATTGTGGGTTCCAGGTGGTTTTCAGAGCAACCCAGATCTACATCCTGACAGATAAAGGACTTTGGAAATCTCAATGAACTCCTCAAAAGAAGAGATTGGATACCAGATTGTGATAGATAGATAGATAGATAGATAGATAGATAGATAGGCAGACAGACAGACAGACAGACAACCTTTGTTGTCATTTTTTACTGTGGACACAATGGCACACATTAAAAATGAAATTTATTAGCTTGCTCTCAAAGTGTACACATACATAACACACATTTAAACATTCTATATACAACATATGTATAGACCTACACCCTTACATATAAGTAACATAGTAATCAAAAATAGTCTGATTGAGAAAAAAAAACCTATTAATAAGAGCCTTGTTGAAGGAGTCAAAAAGCACCTCAGTGAGGCATTAATCATTTCTTAGATCTTGTCTCTAATCCCCACCTAAGAAGCTAGGTGGGACATGGATCCCACCTGCAGTGACAGACTCTGTATTAATTCTGCAATATATTGCCCTATCTACCCTATCTGTCTGTGCACATTCAAAGATAAGACAAATCTAATTATTTTTATCAGCAAAGTGTTGTGCAATTTGGTCACATAATGCCAGGTGGGAGATTTATTTGCTAATCTCTTCTTTTGAGAGAGTCCACAAGCTGAAACAAGGCTGCTGGCTGACACCTGCCAATGCAGTAAAATAATAATAATAATTGTGCATGCTTTATCATCATGATATAACCCTGAACATATGAAATACAGGAACAGAGTAAGCCATACTGACTGTTGTATCTAGAGTATGAGCTTCAGGCAGTAATGTGGTGGTAAATGTTTAACAGGCAAAATATTCTAGTGCCTCAGGCCTCATCCATAGTACTGATCCATTTTGCTGTCATGCTGGGCCATTAGATGCTAAACAGCTGATCAGACTCTAGATATTGTGGCTCAGCTCTGCTCTCAGCTGGCTTTTAATATGCCAGACAAATTTAACAATCAGCTTTTGTGAGGTATACAAGCTGATCCTGCATAGAAAGGAATAACAGGCCTAGAGATTTAGAGAAGCTGCCTGAATATATGTATATGAATGTACATACTATATATATGTATATTCTTTATATAATAGGGGACAGGCTCAGGAACAAGAAATAATGCAGAAGAATTCAAAGTTTTTGGAAAAAGTAAAAAAATTGGCAATGGATGCTTGGGAAGAAGAGGCAAAAACACTGGCTAGTTGCTCAAAATGGAGCCTACTGAAAAACAAATTACTAATATTGGAAGATGAAATCTAGAAAATCAAACTGGCATTATTATAGAAAATACCTGGAAGCTTAGTGAAGATTTCAAATGATTTTGGAAATATGCAGGTATAATCAAAATATATGAAAAATCTCCAATTTACCAAGTTTGTAACTAATTCTGAAAAATCCATTAAAGTCAAAAACAAAGGGAAGAGAGTCACATGTGTGCAGGAGCAATGAAAAGACCACCTAGGGAAGACAACAGGGACAGGACAGGAGGAAATCTAATATATCAGATTGATTCAGGTTGATTGATTGATTCGCCTGACCTACTTTTGGCAAGACTTGTAAGAACACTGCTGGTTATTCAAGCCTGGCCATATGACTGTGTCTAAGTTCCTGTTGGAATTATAGAAGTTAAAAGCACTCTAGAATAAATTAAATAAATTACTAAGTCCCAAATAAATCTATCTTAAAAGTTCAGTCTTTATTCTAATACTCAAAACTCAGAAAGGCATAACCTTAAAAGGTTTCAATTGCAGTAATTTATAGCTTGGAATTTATGGAACAGATGCCTAAGAAGACTCAAAAGATTTCATGTATATTATCCTTCATGTATGAAGGCAGCACAACAAGCAATGGATGGAAACAAATCAAGGAAAGAAGCAACTTTGAACTAAGGAGAAATTTCCTGACAGTGAGAACAATTAATCAGTGGAACGACTTGCCTCTGGAAGTTGTGGATGCTCCAACACTGGAAGTTTTTAAGAAGAGATTGGAAAATCAGAGATCTGCAGGAAGAATATAAAGAAAAAACAAATACTTTCCAGGAAGAGATGTATGAGATGTTGCAACTAATTCAAACAACAATGATCTTAAACCACGAGGAAATTAAAAATAACAATGAATCTTCACACAAAAAGATTCCTCCTAGACCGAATTAACAAAGATCTCCTCACACTCCACCTCAAACTCAGCAATAAGATCCACCCCGCACTTTGGGACAAATCCAAACAACTCGCCGTCTGGAGAGCCGAAACACAGACCACCCTCAAGACAGATACATACACCAACAAACTCCGAAGACTACAAGAACGCCAGAAACAAACCCCTCCTCCCTCACAGCCACACATGAAACAAACAGTGCATAACATCTCAGATAGGATCCTCACCAAAGCCGAAACCAATGTCCTTTCCAAAGGATTCAACTTTGCAGTCGCTCCCAAACACATCCCCACTGAAACCATTATATGTGGAGTTGAAACCAGCCTGACCAAAATCAACCCCGACGACGCTAACAGAATCAGACTCGAAATCACCAACATCCTCTGCACCAGCAAGCCACCCAAAAGCAACTTACCCAAAGAGGAACAGACAGCACTACGTAACCTGAAAGAAGACACCAGCATAATAATCCTACCAGCAGACAAGGGCAACGCCACGGTGGTTATGAACACATCTGACTACCAAACCAAATTAACCAACCTACTCCAAGACTCCACATACAAACCCCTAAATACAGATCCCACCACCTACCTGGAAAAAACCACCAGATCCAAAATAAAAGCCTCCCCCATTAGCGAAGAGATCCAGCAAAGAATCATTCCCAGAGAGAAATCATCCAGATGCCCCAAACTCTATGGTCTCCCCAAGATACACAAAGAAGGAACCCCACTCAGACCTATAGTCAGCTCCATAGGCTCACCTCTACAAAACCTAGCCAAATTTCTCACCAAACAACTACAGCCCTATGCAGAATCCATCACCTCACACGTAAAAAACTCATTCCAGTTTATAGAGATCATAAAGAAACAAAACTTACAGACCAGCGACCTACTAGTGAGCTTCGATGTCATATCCCTCTTCACCCAAGTGCCTATCAAAGAAGCCTTGACAGCTATTCAAAACAAATATAACCCTCCCAAACACATCTTAGATCTGACCAACCACTGCCTATCCAACACATACTTCATCTATAATGGACAAAAATACAAACAAACAGAAGGAGCACCCATGGGATCACCCCTCTCACCTGTCATTGCCAACCTCTACATGGAACACTTTGAAACCCAAGCTCTAGAAAAATCGGATCACAAACCCAAACTCTGGCTCAGATACGTAGACGACACCTTCATAATCTGGCCACATGGGAAAGAAAAACTGGACAACTTCCTCACACACCTCAACAGCCTACACCCCAAAATACAGTTCACCATGGAAACAGAAGCTAACAACCAACTTCCCTTCCTGGATGTCTTAGTCTACAAGAAATCCAATGGCTCCCTAGGACACACCATCTACCAGAAGAAAACACACACAAACCACTATCTGCACGCTCTCTCATACCACCACCCAGCACAGATCAACTCTGTAGCCAAGACACTCATCTCCAGAACAAAACGCTTAGCTGACGAACAACACCTAAAAACCGAACTACACACTCTCACCAATGTACTAACATCCAATGGATTCCATAGAAATAAGATTACAAACCTAATCCAAAAAGAAACCCCCACTAAAATCCAAGACAAAGAACAAGAAAACGGTAAAGCCCTCCTCCCATACATAAAAGGCACCACAGACAGAATCAGTAAGATCCTCCATAAACACAACATCAAAACAGCATTCTGCACAAACAGAAAAATATCCACCATCCTTAGAAACCCCAAAGATAAAATTGAATTAGAAAATCAAGGAGTATACGAAATCCCATGCACCACTTGTCCCACCACATACATCGGACAAACCAACAGAAGAATAAGTGCACGCATTGAAGAACATAAGAACTCAGTCAAAAAAGAGGAACCAACATCTTCCCTGGTCCAACACCTTAAAGCCACAGGACATGAAATTGACTTTAAAAATACCAGAACCATTGCCAAAAGTGAACATTTTAATAACAGAATAATCAGAGAAGCCATCGAGATAGAAAAACGCCCACACAGCATGAACAAGCGAGATGATACCTCCCGCCTACCAGCCATTTGGAAACCCGCCCTTATTGACAAACGACTCCCTAACACAAAAAATGATACCAGACCCACACTCACAAAAACCACACAGGATGTCACCACCACACATCCACGCAAAAAACAAACCCAAAGCCACACCGATGATGAGGCACGACCACAAACCAGAAGCCAGACCACAGCTGCATCATTACCACTTTAAACCCCTCCAATCCATACATGAAGCAAACTGACACCCTCCATGAAGAGCAGGCACGACCACGAACGCGAAGCCAAAAAATAGCAAGGCAGCCCAAAATCTTAAACCCCTCTGCAACTCAGACTAACCTGAGCACAACCAAACAGAACACTCCCCCAGCCAATCAGAGCACAGCCAACCCCCCAGCCAATCAGAGCACAGCCAACCCCCCAGCCAATCAGAGCACAGCCAAGTCCCTAACCAATCAGAACACACCTCCACCCAATCAGAACACAGCCAAGCTCCCACCCAATCAGTTCATACCCCCACTGGCAGTTAAAAGGAAGAAACAGCTAAGACCACACATTGCTGCTTGAAGCACGAAGCTGAAAACACCAGGCTGAAGATGACGAATGGGACTTCGTCGAAACGTCGCCAAGACACTTCCAATTTTACGCGGGAGAAAACCCGAACAACCAAAGACCTACACACACACACACACACACACACACACACACACACACACACACACATATATATAAAAAGAGCTTGGACAATCATTTGTCTGAAATGGTATAATGTTTCCTGCTCGAACCTGGGGCTGGACTAGAAGACCTCCAAGGTCCCTTCCAACTCTGTTATTCTATTTTATCCTAAAATATCTTATAATAGACTTCACACCTAAGCTTGGTAATACATCTTTAATCTCTAGGCACTTAATTCAACTTTTATGTTTTATGTTTGACTTGGAGGAAAACTCAGAGACAAAAAATCTTTATGAGATAAAAATGGAATGTCATTCAAAAGAGCTGACTGTCTGCCCATTGCATTGCAGTGTAAACATGTTAGAAAAGTTGATATTTTTTGAAGGCTTCTTCTTGCCTTTTCAAATTAACCAATACTTAATGCGTCCCTCAGGAGCCCTAGATGGTTGTGATTTGTTTATACAGTAGCCATCTCTAGCCTAGGAATCATGGGTGAGAGCAGGGATGTTAAACTGCTGGCCCATGGGCCGGATGCGTCATGCCAAAATCGCACCCACCCCATTGCCGGCAATGGAAAAAAAGTCAAAATACATCACAACAGGTCTGTGATGTTGTAAGTTTGACACCCCTGGCTTAGAGCCTAATGACTGAGCTGTGAATTAGCTTTCTGAGGTAAGCAGGGACGATTAAAATATTTTTTTCCTATCTGGTTCCCTGTAGATGTTTTAAATCCTGCTACTTCGTACATTGGCATGTTGAAGTGCAACTTATCTAGAGGACACCAGACTGATAAAGGCTGAAATAAAGATTTTTCATAGGCACAGTGTGGTCTAAAATTGCTTATCTGATTGTTGTCTGGACCATTGGTATTCAGATATTCCTATGCATTCTACCAGCATTCATATGCAGTACAGAAAGGTATTTCAAATGTTTTCACTGCAGTAGTTTTTCCAACCTTTATAGAGTCACAGATAAAACCCAGGCATGAATAATGATGACAACTTTTTTTTTTAGTATCTACACAAAAATATATAGCAAAAGATTCCAAGGACAACAAAACCGAGGTGTCTTCAGTTAGGTTACTCTAATAAGTTACTATTGAGATTAAGGCATGTAAACTGTTTTGCAGGAACAAATTATTGTTCAGAAACTGCTACATTTGACTGCTTGCTATTTTGAGTAGAGACCATGGGAACCAGCTATGGCCAGAAAGCATTGGAACCTAAGTAAAAGCAGAATACATACATGCATGCAAAAATACCCACCTATGTATTTACTGTATCTAACAGGACAATTTTATCAACATTCTTTCACATTTTGGATCACATTTTGTCAGAACTCTCTGCTATGACCTGTCTGTCTTGGGTGGCCCTGTACGGCATAGCTCATAGCTTGAGTTACACAAGCCCCTTTACCACGACAAGGCAGTAATCCATGAAGGATCATAAGAAAGGCTGAGCGCAAAAGAATCGAGGCCTTTGAACTATGTTGCTGGAGAAGACTCCTGTGAGTCCCCTGGACTGCAAGGCGATCAAACCGGTCAGTCGTAGAGGAGATCAACCCTGACTGCTCTTTAGAAGGCCAGATCCTGAAGTTGAAACTCAAGTACTTTGGCCACCTAATGAGAAGGAAGGACTCACTGGAGAAGAGCCTAATGCTGGGAAAGATTGAGGGCAATAGAATAAGGGGACGACAGAGAATGAGGTGGCTGGATGGAGTCACTGAAGCAGTAGGCGTGAGCTTAAATGGACTCCAGAAGGTGGTAGAGGACAGGAAAGCCTGGAGGAACGTTGTCTATGGGGTTGTGATGGGTCGGACACGATTTTGCAACTAACAACAAATTTAGCATAACATCCAAATACTTAATGAACATAAAGCATTCAAAAAGTTAAATTTAACAAAAGGAAATACTAACTATCTGGATATCACATTTTATTTTTCAGATAATTTAATGTTTATTATTAAGTTGAAACACATTACTGAAATGATCTTTGCACTGTGAAAGCATAATTACTTTGCATCATTCTTTAAAAAAATATCCCTTTGCTTATGGGTTCTGAGGGAGATGTTTAATGTCGATTACTTGTGCAGCAAACATTTTGAATCAACAGGTTGAAGACTCGATAGCCCCTGGATGTAAATTTTCTAAACCAGACATTATCCTCAATGCTTTCAGTCTGGTCACCTCGAGACTTGTTCTTTCACATCAATATCTAATGAATATACGTAAGACTTTTAGCATTGCTGGAGCAACAAAATATACAATGACCCATGTAATTTCTGTCATTTCTAAAAAAATGTAACAAAATTATTATAGCAACTGTTCTGCTGTGCAAAAGATTCACACTCTTTACATCCCTTACGTTCTAGAAATGAAATGGCCCAGGGAAATAAAAGTAGAGAATAAATGCTTAAACATACAAAATTCTAGCAATGGATCCACAAGGAAGGCTTGTCACAGAAAACTGGCAGAGTGCTGTCAAAATTACTTGAAAAGAAAGACATACCCACAATGGTAGTCGGCAATTCTTGAAGTAATAAGATATGAAATAAATTGTCAACTGTCATGTCCAAAGTAAAGCAAAGTAGGTAGTGTTAATTACTCAGACATCCCAAATTTAAGAATTCGTATATATCAAAAATAGAACAGAATAGAACAGAACAGACCTTGGAGGTCTTCTAGTCCAACTCCCTGCTCGAGTAGGAAACCGTATACCTTTCCAGAAAAATGGCTATTCTATTTCTTCTTAAAAACTTCCAGTGATGGAGCACCTACAACTTCTGGAGGCAGGTTGTTCCACTGGTTAATTGTTCTCACCGTCAGGAAACTTCTCCATAGTATAGGTTGGATCTCTCTTTGATAAGCTTCCATCTGTTACTTCTAGTCTTGCCCTCAGGTGCTCTGAAGAGGGGGAAGTCCAGGTGGCTGCCCTGCAAATTTTCTCAATCGAGGCCTGAGTGGACCAGGCCGCAGATGTAGCAGCGCTACATGTAGAATGAGCAGTGATGTGAGGAGGAACAGGAAGAGACTGAGTCCTGTAAGCGTGAGAGATGCAGGCCCTATTCCATCTACCAATGGTCGAGGATGATACTTTCAGACCCATGGAAGAAGGTTGGAAAGACACAAACAAGGCCTCCGATCTTCAAAATGCAGCGGTTCGCTTCACATAGTGATGCAAAGCCCTGCGTACGTCTATGTATGCCACAATCTTACAAGACAGTGAGAAGGTCGCGGACAAAAGTCCGGAAGAATCAGATCTTGATACCTGTGGAAGCTAGTATTGACTTTCGGAAGGAAAGAAGGGTCCAATTTTAGGATCACTCTGTCATCCAGAAAAACACAAAGATCCTCCCTGATCGAGAGTGCAGCAAGTTCCGAGATGCGTCTTGCTGAGGTGATGGCTATCAAAAAGGCTACTTTCAATGAAAGGAAGTGTAGTGAACAAGATCTGATGGGTTCAAATGGTGAACTGGTAAGAACCTGCAGAACCCTTGGCAGGTCCCATGTGGGATATCTGTGTACTACAGGGGGACCTGTATTAACGGCTCCCTTAAGGAAGGCCGTAACAGCTGGATGATGAGATAGCTGTACCTGATCCTCGCAAATGAGGACAGTGGATAATGCTGCGATCTGCCTACGGATGGTATTGTGAGACAGTCCCGTTTAGTCCGTCTAAAAGGTAGTCCAATAATATCGGAATGGTGGTAGCCTCCCATTTCTGTGACAGTCCCTCAAATATTGGAAGATTGCTATGATATCACCCCAGTCCTTCTTTTCATTATACTACACATACAAGGTTCTGCAAACATTCATCATACGCTTTAGCTTCCAGTCCCCAAATCATCTTTGTTGCTCTTCTCTGCACACTTTCTAGAGTTTCAACATCTTTTTTATATCGTGTGACCAGAACTGGATGTAGTATTCCACTAGCGCAGTATAAAGTGGTACTAACACTTCATGTGATCTTGATTCTGTCCCTCTGTTGATATAGCCTAGGATTGCATTGGCTTTTTTTGGCAGCTGCAGCACATTGCTGGCTCATATTTAAGTGATTGTCCACTAGGACACCTAGGTCCCTCTCACAATTACTGCTGTTGTACTACCTAACCTAACCTGTGCATTTGGTTTTTCTTGCCTAAGTATAAAACCTTACTTTTCTCTACACTGAATTGCATTTTTTTTGGATAGGGCCTAGCAAGGCGGTGAGAGGTAGCAGGGAGAAAGTGGAACTGCTTAATTCATTCTTTGCATCTGTCTTTGCACAAAAGAAGAGAATAGTTCAACTTATCAAAAGCAGTGCACCGATTGTCTCCTTGACTTTTTTCTTGCTTTTTATGTGTTGAAAGTAGAACTTAGGAATTTGAGTGAACAATTCTCAGTTCTGGCTATGAAATATTGCAGTACACCTTATTAATACACCCTAATAAAATTATATCTTTCTCAACAAACGGAGCCAACGATTGTTTCTATTTAGAGGTTTAGGTTGTGGCCAGTGTGCTTCCGGAAGACCTTAGCTAACTGGCAAAAAGTTCATCTATTTGTTCTGTTTGGATAGGGTGTTCTGTAATATACACCTATGGTAACCTAGGTGAAAATTTTCATCAAGAATGGAACAAACTTGCATTTTTTTAAAACATGCCCCCTCTTTAAACAGCATCAGTAATAGGAAAGCTTTTCTTTTTTCCACTTTGTAAATTAAAATGTCCCCTGGCATTGATTACTTTATCAGGTCTACCTGATCAGGTAGATCATACTTTTCATAGAGGTAGCTAGTATTAAAACTAGATGTGCTATGAACTCCCAATGCCCTTTATACAACATGATGGAATTTAAACAGTCTACATGCTTTATGAACATAACGGGCTTTACTGCCAGAATAATTTTATAGCTACTATCAGCCAGCAATATGGGGAGCATAAACCAATTCCACATAAATGCGCACATATTAGGAATTTGCTAGATGAACTATTTCAGCACAAAAGCTCTTCCATTTCTGGTAAATAGATTTAGCAAAGAATGGTTTTCTCAATAGGCCTTACATTCCTTAGTCTGAATAATTGGAAAGTTATAATGCTTGAGAAAAACTGAAATGTTCAAATGTTCACAAATGGTAATGTGTAATTTATATGTTTTGGATATACTGAAAAAAAAACAACCCTAAGAAACGTGACATCTCTTTTCATTATATGAATACCTCATTTGTCCTTGAAAGCCACTTTTATCCTAATGGTACAGACTTCATTATCAATTTTTATACAATTCTGTGTGTCTAAAATTAGGTTCCATTTTCCCCCTTAAAATATTTCTAATACATTTATTCTTAAACTATAAAAGGTGAATAACAGCAATAGATGTTTTATGTAGAATGAATATTAAAAAAACCAATTCTGTTCATTTCTGCTCACAATGGGGATACATCCAGACTGGAAGATGTGACCTGCAAAAGCTACTAATATTTTTAAATGTTAAAATTTTTCCTACACACCTACACATTAGTCAATTCTAACATGTGGGAAACTTGGTGGGGTTGGGGGTTGTAAAAAAGAACCACACTGCTCCTTGCATACTTATTTGAACTGGATTCTCATTTTCATTAAGCTGTTTTTTTTTAAAGTGGAACACATTCAATGACCATGGAACAGAATTGTGCAATTAGCCATATCCTTGATACCAGAATGCTTCTCGGCTATGACCTCATGATCCCTGCAGTTGCTAGAATGGCTGAAAACCCGAATCACCAAAATTTAGCTTAACCTGAAATCCTGATTATATAGATATTCAATTATAGTGAAATCCATATAAATATATTGTTGTAGACATGAAAAGGATATTTTATTACCGTCTATCGCCAACATGATCACCAACGTCCGATAATGGATATGGAACAACAACAAGAAGAAAATTCTATGTAATTAAAATAATTTATTTATAACCTGAAATTTGTAGAATTTGTAGAAGAAATTTGTAGGATGACCATTTAGTGTCATTTCAATTGTGTTTATTGTTCCAAAAATACATGCTAACATCATTGGCTTAAAGTAATAAGAAGAATAGTAAATATTAATAAATTATGGAGATTATTCAAACTTTGTATAATATTTACAAGTACTACTGAATACAGCATCAATACAACTAAAGAAAAAGAATGAAACAATGCTATTAATATTTCTTAAGGTATGCTCAGAAATTATCTTTGTTCAAATAATTTAAACTACTTACTGGATTGAGAACTACTGTGAAAAATAATTCTCCGCCCTGTATACTTTTGTTTAGTTCTTTTGGACCACCAGGATACTCCTTGTAGAAAATTGTATGAGTAAAAAGGCCACAGGTTTGTCGAGGAAGAACCTGTACAAGATTATATACAATAATAAAGAAAAGGAAAAAGAATGCATCAGCTAGCTAATGACTCTAGGACACAGTGCTACATCTCTGTGTCTTGGCCAATGTTTGAAGACATTGTCTGTGGTTATGTGACCAGCATGGATATATGCTAAAGGTGCACAGAATGCTGTTACGTTCCCATTGAAGTGATACCTATTAATCTATTTGCGTTTGCATGCTTTCAAACTGCTAGTTGAGCAGGAGCTGGGGCAAGTAATAGGAGCTTACCCTTATAATTCTCCTCTATAAGTCTGAACTATATTTTATAGACTTGACTATTATTTTAATGTTATTTCAAAATATGAAACCACACAAAATAAACAGCACATTTGTCAGGAAGAAAGACCACCTACATATCATTAAAAGAGTGGGAAATTTTTAAAAAAGCACCATTCAAAAATGCTGTATATAGTAGATCTGCATATAAGTTAATACATACATGTAGTTGCCAATTTAAAAATAATTGTTAGACTTTTAAATAAAAATAAAATAAATTCCACGGTATTATAATTAGGTGATATGTTTGCCTGCATTCTCCAATTATTAACCCTTGAGGGATAACTTCAAAACTCCTGTTGCTTTCTCTTTTTTTCCATCTCTTTGTCTGATATTGGACTTGGAAGAAATAGCCTTTCAAATAAATGATCAAAAAGTGATCATTTGTCAGTAAAACAACCCTTAAAATATAGGATTCTTCCAACCAGCATATTATTGTCAGTCAGTTTTATTAAAGAATGGTTCACTATCTATGAGATCACTAGACTATTCCATAACAGCATGCCAATATGTATAGTGGAAATAGAATATTTTTATAGAGGACCTACATGAAGAGGTGTGATAGATTTTCTGTACACCCAGTAATTTGTTTTTTTAAAAATTAATTATTTAGAATGGTTTGGAATTGTTTTTGTTATACCTAAAAAGTAATAGTGTAGAGAAATAAGACATGTTGATGGAAAGTCAGCGTGGATGCCACCAAAGGAAATACTAACTCAACTTTCAAGATATCTTTGACAGTGTCAGCTGGCATATGGACTTTTCAAATTTATGTGCCTGGATTTTTAAAAGCCTTTGACAAAGTTCCTCATAAAGATTCTTGTTGCCAGAAGATTGCTATTTGATAAGTAGGAAGAGGTTGTTTATTATATGGTTTTCAAGCTATGGCACTTTCTAATATAATATCAATGACGGGCACTGCGTCATTGAGACACGGAGGCGGTGGGGACAGAGCCGGGGGGGCCGCTTGGATATGGAACTGGCAGCCCCACGATGACAGCTCGCTTGCTCTTAAGAGGGAAGAAAGTTACTCCATCAGCCCATTCGGTATGCATGCGTAGGACCATGGGTGAAGAACATGTGGATCCACGCATGCAGCATGATGGAGCCCCCGTGGGAGGCAAACGCGGACGCCCAGCATTGAGCAGGAACCGTGGATCCCAACAAAAATCATGAAGCGACGCTCGAGATGATACGGATACAAAGAGCACCGAAAAAGGGGTGAAGGGAGTAGAAGCCAAGAGGAATGATACATACATGGATTACACCCACGTAGATGGGGGGAGGAGAACGGAAGGAAAAGAGCAGGAGGAGACACCCAACACACAGCCCAATGGGGGGAGAAATAACAACGGGAACTTGGATAAAGCGTATAGCAAGAAAAAGGGGGGAAGGAGCACGGAGGCAATGGCTAGCCAAAAAAAGGGGGGGAGGGTGTCGTTTGGTTTAAGAACCTGTAATGAGGGGGTGAGTAGTGATACATATACAGATAAGGGGAGTAGAAAAAGTATAAATATCAACACTAAGGATACGTTTAAAACACAGCCCAATCGGCTAGGACTGGTGACGAGGTCCAGGAGCCGAGTTTCTCCTATTGACTAACATTAAGCCCTGACGATGTCGGTAGTTTTCCGACGAAAGCTTGGTAATTTATTAAACTTTTCTAGTTTAAATTTTTCCTGGTGTTCATGTTTGGTTTGTTTTTTGCAGTATGATTATACCCAGGATTTTTAATGATATTATTGACAAATATCATATATATATATATATATATATATATATATATATATATATATATATATATATATATATATATATATTTGTTTTCTGAGGTTTTCGCGGGTATTTGTATGTAGGTCTTTGGTTGTTCGGGTTTTCTCCCGCGTAAAATTGGAAGTGTCTTGGCGACGTTTCGACGAAGTCCCATTCGTCATCTTCAGGCTGGTGTGTTTTCAGCTTCGTGCTCAAAGCACGAAGCTGAAAACACCAGCCTGAAGATGACGAATGGGACTTCGTCGAAACGTCGCCAAGACACTTCCAATTTTACGCGGGAGAAAACCCGAACAACCAAAGACCTACATATATATATATATATATATATAGATAGATAGAGAGAGAGAGAGGGGGGGGGAGGGAGAGAGAGAGAGATGGGGGGGAGGGAGGGAGTGTATGTGTGTGTGTGTGTGTGTTAGGAACCAACTCTCAAATTATTTAGGAATAAAAATGAAGCTTTCAAAAAACAAATTATGCTGAGTTTATTATTACATTTTATGTATCATTATTTATTATTACATTTTATATTATTTTTAATTTGTTGTTAGATATTGTAGTGTTTCTATCAATAAAAGGTGGTGCATAAATGTAATAGCAAAAAAAGGGAAGATTATAAAAAAAATTGGATAAGTAATTGGGTAGAAAAAACATCTCAAAGACTAAGTATAAATCATCATTTTTGTGAATAGAAGAAAATATTGATCCACAGGCTTCTGGACTGGGACTGGTGGTTTTTAAATTCATTTAGGATTAAAGATGGAGCAGGCCAAATTTGTAGATAATGGTTCAGGATGGTAAATACCAAACATACACCAGAAGGATCTCTTTAAAAAGATGACTGGGAAAACAAGTGAAGTTCATTTAAGTATAAATGATACAAAGAGTGGGACAAAACTCCAAATACTTACTGATGAGATCTATAAATAACCAGAAAAAACATAGTAATTTCAGCAACTTTAGTACTATTACCATAAAATAGGATAGGCCCATCCAACCACTTTCAGACAGAAGATATTTTTCATTTAAACTATGAATGTTTATGTATAAATATAACATTAACATTATATGTACCTAGTACTTTAACTTTCTCTGCTTGACAATGCTTTGCATACTTTTAACAATTTAACTCAATATCCTAAACACTGATATGTAATAAAACTAAAATATATACAGCTATACACTCAGATTTGCACTCCAAGGCTACCAAATATATTTCTAATAGCAATGAGATACTTAGAAAAGTCTCTGAATTTGATCTCAAAGTACCATCCCCTCAATAAACAGGCAGTTTTAAGACGGAGGTTCCCATCCATAATCCTTAAAGTTAACATCAGCCTCTTCAACTGAGTATAGAATCAATGGTTAGGTAAAAGAGATGGCTGAGCATCCAGCTCTAACTGCTTTTCAGCCATGCTAGCCACATTTTGACAAGTTTAAAAATTTCAAACCATCTTTGAAGCCATTTTAACATAAAGGGCGCTGAAATACATTACAATCTGGTGGTAGGGCATAATAAACGAAAAATAGCTCTTCAGATAATGTGAACATTTGGTATAATAATACTTATAATGTATAATATATATTGACATATAATCAGAAAAGCCAGGATAAAAAACCAACCAACCAACCAACCAACCAACCAACCAACCAACCAAAAACATAGCTCACCATGATGCTTTTGTGAATGAAACCTCTTCTGTACCGTGCAGGTTTTAGATGTGGATATTCTTCTGTACTGGTGATTTTGATATTCCAAACTTTTTTCCAGGCATCATAAAGTTGAACATGAACAGGATAGACGCCGGAATGGTGTGGAGCCACAGCATATCCCATATCAGTTGGGATGCCATGTTCCTGAAACAGCAAAATAAAATCCTATATGAAGGATAGGAATCAATGCACACATATGAGCACGTCCTCCTACAAAAGTATGAACTTATCCAAACAATGCAATTATTCAGGTCAATTTCAAGACCTACATGCAAAGCTTCTTTAGCTTTGTACACTTCCTGTTTTATCTAGGATATGGTGCAATATTTTATAGGCTTTCTGTTTTCTTTGCTCTATCTCCATGAGCTTAATTTAGCTGTAGTTCAACCAGCATGCCAACAAGATTTCTCTTTTGATGTGATAATGTAAAATCGTATAACATTTATATATGTTTTCCTATCAAAACATTTTATCTGCTAATATGCAAATAAACCCCTCCTAGGGCCATCTTGTTAATTAAAATAAGTAGTTTATTTTTAAATCTTGGTTGAACACCCAGTTTCTCCGATAATGGCAAATCAGTTCCCACTGTAAGGCATATGCTTTAAAGCTTAACATGGAGACTCCTGTGAAATTTTGAATACTTTTTTTGCCTGCTTAAATTTAAATGTCTAATAAATGCCAAGGCAATATGCTGATTGGCACCGAGTTTCTTCTTAATGCTTTTTTTGATGAACCGAAATACAAGTTTTCTCAAGGAACACTGCTTGTTGCACAATAATCAATACAGCTTTGTTTCTACATAACTCCAATTTTTGTGTGAATTACAGCAAGAGTGATGTAATGTAATATTAGGTTTGTTTTAAAAATTATGTTTTAAATGCCTCTCTCTGGTTCTAATGGTTAGTGTATACATAATACATTGTATGGGAACACTAGCTTTAGATTGGCTTTAGGGTGCAAAGTATTTTTACGGATTTCAGAAAATTGAAGGGTTTTTGATCGGATGCAAGAAAATCTTGTTTGGAAGTCATTTATAATAAACACAGTGGAACTGTATTTCTACATAACTCTCATTATTGTTAGTGCTAATGGCACTTCTTTTCATTGGACCTCCATCTGACCTCTTTGTATAATTATTTAAAATTGGGGTATGTATTGCTGTGGAAATAATTTGAAATGTATAGGAGTATTAATATAGCACTTGGATGCAACTTTTTAGATTTTTTAAAATGTAGGATACACTCTGTATGTTTATAAAATGGATATTTCAATTTTCAGGTATAATTAAAAATATAATCAATCAATCAAGCATCAATATTACTTTTGAAAAATCAGAATTTTCTCAGTTATTGCAAAGTGAGTATATTCAATAACAATGCATGAAACTATATTCTTTATATAGTGACAATGACTATCATTTATACTTACAGTAATTAAGACAAGTACTTTCAGTGTTTTGTATGGAGAACGATCTTTGGGTAGGTGGCAGCACCTAACTGCTTTGCATAAATCAGGAGAAACTATCCAGGGTCAGACATGTCCAGTATTTGAATGGCAGACCGCCAAAAAATGACACATGTACAGGATGGATTGGGAAATGAAAAAAAGCAAACAGTCTATTGATTTGTTTAATATTTATGTGAAGCCCGCATCTGTGTCTGATGATTCAAGTAGTGCCATTATTGTTCCCCTAGCCTGTCTGGGAAATACTAACTGAAAGAGTCCAAAGATGAAAATGAATACAATTTTGGAAATTCTGTGCCTTAGGAGCCATGGTGGCACAGTGGTATGCAATACTGTAGGCTACTTCTGCTCACTGCCAGCAGTTTGGCAGTTCAATCCTCACAACTACAAGTGTCAGAGCAATCGGTCTAGCAACCGTTCTGTAGTCACTCAGCTCTGTGATGGAAGGTTTCTTGAGAAGTAGAACATTTGATAGTAGAACATTTGAAGCAAGAAAGAACATAACACATTTCCAGTGATTTATTAAAGATGCAGTAAAGATGGGGGCCAGTTGATCAGCCCAGGCTTTCAAGAAGGAAAGGCCTTGGCCTGGTGTTTTTCCTATCTTTTGCCTATAAAACAGACCTCGCACGTCTTTTTCTAAGATCATCAGAGGTGGGGCCCCCAGAGGAATGGAGATAAGTGTAGGAGATTTGGCTATTGTTGGTATATTTAATATGGGGAGGGTAGTGATAGTTGATAGGGATCTCCTCTCAAACCCACAGTGCAGTGGAGCACATACAGATCATCTGCCAGTTGCCGATTCTCTTCCACAAGGGAGGGAGGTCTGCTGTATCCAAACATATTCTTCAGGCTTTTCCACACATTTGCTGCTTCACTTGCTGAGAACTGATTTCATTTAAATGTACGCTTTGTCCTGTTTCAGAACAAGCATATACCACAGGCTTCAACAGTTACTTCATAAAAACACGAAGGCAATGGCTGTCAGGGTGAGTACGTTTGGTGTCACGTGCACATTTGAGCAAAGTACACACAAACAAATTTGCCTGAAAATGAGTCTAACTCTAAAACATCGAACAATAGCTTATCAGGCCGTGATCCAAAATCCAAGGGATTCATAGGAAGTTCAACAGCTGATCCGAGATCAGAGTAGCAGAATTTCAGGATCCAAGAGTTCTGAGGCATGACTTTGTAGGTTCTAGGCTAGAGTGGTTGTCCCCAAGAAAGATGCACCATAGGTACATCTTAGCTTTATATAAAGCAACCCCTTGGTGGGAATTAATTATGAACAGTGCTGAATGCTACTTATTTTTGTTAAAGGGTGTGATGTGCACTGGGCTGCTCCTCAGATCCTTGTCATCTGCTTCCTATTCAGTTGCTCCAAATGACTGTCAGCAGTGTCGGCCTCAGGTACTTTGCTGATTCTTCGGAGTGTCATCCATACCGTGAATCTCTTTAGCATCAGACTCCTCAGAGTCCAAGTTGTGTGTGACAAAATTTAACCAACTGTTTCATCCAACTATATGTACGGAACATATATAAGGAATCATTTTTGTGATCTCAGAGGTGTGATTTCGAATATGCATGTGTATGTATTTTTGTACACAGGCAAATGCCTTGTTCTTGGCTGAGGAACTGAATGATTTGTTGCGAATGTTAGACAGATTGCCTGATGCAAAAAGACATATGGACTTGAAAATTAATGTATTAAGAACTCGGGAAGTTGTGTTTGACAGGGAAAATGTGGTCGTAATTACAAGGTATTTAAACATAATGAAAAATTATACCAACTCTAATCTATATCATTATATGAATCCATCTATCTTGGGAGTATGTTTACTAAACATAAGGATAATGGATGGAGAAATCAGTGTGTATAATGTGGTCGGATGTGAGGAAAGTTTCTCAAATAAATTTAAATGATTGTGTTATCATCTATAAATGGGTGATGAATTGAATGTAGATTAAATATAAACTAAGTGATCATTATGAAAGAAGCGTTCTGTGGTTAATTTGGATAATACAGAATGAGAGAATGGATACTGAATCATAGTACAAATACTTGAATGGATCAAAAGGAAAAAGGGAAGACTAAGAAAGTTGTAAACTGGTGAGAAGTTGTAGGAGTAAGAAGTTCCTCAAAAAGGGAGAAGTGAGAAGTTTAGAGGCAATTTATGAAATGGTATAAAGATGTGGTGGAAACAAGAAAGATATGAAGTGGTTTAATGAACGGTGTTGGGGTATTCTAGGATGAGTTAAATCTTTTTCTTTTCTCTTATTTTATGCATTTAATTTATTTTGCTCACTGCTTTTCATTCTGTTTCAGTACGATGCACAGTTCTGCTTACTTCAAAAGGGAACAACAGTGTGATGGGCATGCATTTGTATGGAGGATTCTTTTAATAAATTGCAGCCACGGTTACTGGAGTGTTAGGTACACAGATATTCTGTAACATAAATGACTCTGCTCTATAATTCTATTATTTCATCTAGTGGCAGCATAACTAAGCTGGAATTGATAAATTAAAGTTGTACTTCAAGACAATTTCAATTTTTAAGGTGGGATGCTTAATTTAAATACTTTGTACTCTGTATCAGTTATATATCATTTCTACTAAATCTGTGATTTATGAATTTAACTCACTAAGGCAAATTTTTTGTTGAGAATCATTTGCTCCACTAGTGAAGATTCATTATGGAACAGATGAGGTTGCATGTGACTCCACATATGAGGAAACCACCAGAATTCATCAACAGACCCCAACAATAAATCATCTCCTTCATCTTCTTCTACAGTGCCTGTAGAAATAAATAATGTATTAAATAATATTCCCATTTTTGAAAGAACTTTGTCACAATTATTGGAAGCATGATTAACATTTAAATTGCAACAAATTACAGCAGAAAGATCAAATCAATCTCAAATTCATAGCAACAATTCATAAGCAGCCAATTATCTGAGACAGAACGCAACAAGTATTAAGAACAGGTATTCTGACTGTAATCTGGTCTATGATTGTAACAGACATTCCTATGACTGGATTCCTATTACAGTGATAGGTCTATGATTGTAATGGAGATTCCTATAATTGGATTCCTACTACAGTGATAGGCATATTTCCCAGAATGACCACTCAGAAGTAGTAAGGATTAGGGCAGAAGTATAAGCCACTGAATGATAAATATATAATTTAAAAAGAAGGTTGATTTAGTTAAAGACCATAGTTGATTTAAATATATTTGCATATTAAAGCAGTATATCTGCTTATTTAATAACTGAAAGCCATAATTTGCAAGCATCTCTACTGTGTGTCACAACTGAAGGTGTCTACATTATAATTTAACATATTGTAGGCTGTATCCTGGATCTCATAGATGTTTGTTGGGTTGTTTTATAAATGTATTTTAACTTTGCTTTACATTTTATTTTGTTTATCATCTAAGATAATCTGTATATATTCACAGAACACTCTGCTTGTACTGGTCTATGATTGCAATAAGCTGAATTGAACTATGAAGAGTAATTATAATTACAACTGAAAGTGTATATTTTGCTGAAGTAAATTGTTCTGTTAATTTACATGTCCAGCTCCTGAGTAAACATGACATAATTTATGATTACACTTAAAATATCACATTCTTACTATAAATCTATTTTGCTTCTCTTGAGGTCTACAGCTTGCTAAAATACATATTCAACAGCACTTGCTACATATGTTAAGAATACATTGATTATATTTAATTCCACAAAGTTTTTATATAAATACAAGTTTACTATTGTCAGAATATAATGGGCAAAGTTTTATATTTTTAATACCAAAGCCTGACTTTAGCCTTGCTAAGTACTAACATAAGTGTTAATACCACTTTACAATGCCTTGGTAAGGCCACACTTGGAATATGGCATCCAGTTTTGGTCACCGTGATGTAAAAAAGAGGTTGAGACTCTAGAAAGAGTACAGAGAAGAGCAATAAAGATGATTAGGGGACTAATCATATACGGAACGGCTACTGGAATTGGGTATGTCTAGTTTAATGAAGAGAAGGACGAGGGGGGACATGATAGCAGTCTTCCAATATCTCAGGGGCTGCCACAAAGAAGAGGGAGTCAAGCTATTTTCCATAACGCCTGAAGGCAGGATAAGAAGCAACGGGTGGAAACTAATCAAGGAGAGAAGCAACCTAGAACTAAGGAGAAACTTCCTGACAATTAGAACAATTAACCAGTGGAACAACCTGCCTCCAGAAGCGGTGAGTGCTTCAACACTGGAAGTTTTTAAGAAGAGACTGGACAGCCATTTGTCCGAAATGGTGTAGGGTTTCCTGCCTTAGCAGGGGGTTGGACTAGATGACCTCCAAGGTCCCTTCCAACTTTACTACTACTACTACTACTACTACTACTACTACTACTATTGTAAAAAAATCTGTAATATACACTTCAATTACATAAACCCATAAAGTTTTTCATATGAATATTTTCCTTCAAGAAAGTTATTTTTAACTAGCATCCCTTTTTCCAAACTTATATGATGTTTCCTGTCAAAAAGCGATCTTGAAGCAGATATGAAAAGCAGCTTCTGAAAAAGCCTTTTAGCTCTGTTTGCCAGAGGTGAATGGTCCAAGTTTATCTTAAGGTATAGTGGTTAATTTACAAATTGACATGACACCACAGAGTAAATCACAACCGGTCTCAGCTATAAATAATTGCTTTATTCTTAAACCTTAATGGGTGAATCTGTCCCATTCATTAAATACTTATTGTGTGAATGGGACTGAAAGCTTGTGCAGAACATTGAAATCACAAGCATCGATTTCCTACAGCTTTCAATAAATATCATTTTATATATCTTAAATACTATCTATTCCCAGTCTCTTCATTGGCTGTTCAGAAAGGAAATGGCAGTTCAGGCAGCCAAACTGATATAGCAGCCTGCTTGGGATCATTACATTTTAGTAGTTCATTAAAACCGATGACTCTATGACAGAACAATATGGCTACTTCAGGGATGAGGCAACTTAAAGAGATACATTCAGATAATTATGTAGATGTATAATTTCAGAAGTCCCTAAGAGGCTGAATAGTGTCTGTGTTCTGTATATGAGATAAATTAATTAAGTCCTTGATGAGCTTCTCATCATAATCACTGTAAATTGTTGTTGTGATGACAGCACAATCACAATGACTTTTTTGCATAGTATAATCTTGATACAGTGCATTCAGAAAGCATTCAGATCCCCCCTTCACTTTTGTCAGTTTTTATTATAAGGGGAAAACAACTCAAGAAGCTTGGAAAATTTTGAAAAATGAGATAATAAAAGCACAGTCTAGCACAATACCAACAAAGAGGAAAAACAACAGCTCCCAAAAGAAACCAGCATGGATGCATAAAGAACTCTCTGACAAATTGAAAGATAAAAAGGACAAATATAGAAAGTGGAAAGAGGGGAACATAACTAAGTCAGAATATCAGTAAATAGCCCGAGCCTGCAAAGATGAAGTGAAGAAAGCCAAGGCTCAAAATAAACTAAGGCTTGCGACCAAAGTCAAAAATAACAAAAAAAGCTTCTTTCAACATGTAAAAAACAAGAAAAAAGTGAAGGAAATGATTGGTCCATTAGTGGGTGGAAGTGGCAAGAAGGTGACAAGCAACAGGGAGAAAGCAGAACTATTTAACTCATTTTTTGCGTCTGTCTTTACACAAAAGGGAAAAAACAGACCAACCTATCAAAAATAGTGCCATCAAAAACAAAATAGAAACACAAGTTAAGATAGGCAAGAAAATGGTTAGTGAGCACCTGTCCAGCCTAGATGAGTTCAAATTGCCAGGACCAGATGGATTACACCCCAGAGTTCTCAAGGAACTGGCAGATGTGATATCGGAGCCACTGAACTATATTTTTCAAAGATCCTGGAACACAGGGGAACTACCAGAGGACTGGAAAAGAGCTGATGTAGTTCCCCTCCTCAAAAAAGGAAAAAAAATGGATCCAGGAAATTACAGACCTATCAGCCTGACCTCAATACCTGGGAAGATCCTGGAAAAGATAATCAAACAACGAATCAACGAACACCTAGAGGCAAACAAAGTCATTATTAAAAGCCAACACGGGTTTGTCAAAAATAGATCATGCCAGACAAATCTTATTGCATTCTTTGACCAAGTGACAAAATTAGTGGATCAGAGGAATGCTGTGGACATAATTTAATTGGACTTCAGTAAGGCATTTGATAAAGTAGATCACAACCTACTACTTGACAAGATAGAAAAATGTGGGGTAGACAGAACCACCACCAGATGGATCCGTAGCTGGCTGACCGGCCGTACTCAGCGAGTGGTCCTCAATGGAACTGCATCTATATGGAGGGAAGTGTGTAGTGGGGTGCCCCAGGGCTCTGTTCTGGGCCCATTACTCTTCAACATCTTCATCAACGATTTGGATGAAGGGATAGATGGGGAACTCATCAAATTTGCAGATGACACCAAGCTGGCAGGACTAGCCAACACTCCAGAAGACAGGCTTCAGGTACAGAAGGATCTGGACAGACTTGAACACTGGGCACTAACTAACAAAATGAAATTCAATGGTGAAAAAAGCAAGGTTCTACATTTAGGCAAGAAAAACAAAATGCACAAGTACAGAATAGGTGGCACCATGCTCAATAGTAGTAACTGTGAGAGGGACCTCGGAGTCCTAGTAGACAATCACCTAAATATGAGCCAGCAGTGTGCTGCAGCTGCCAAAAAGGCCAACACAGTGCTAGGCTGCATTAACAGAGGGATAGAATCAAGATCACGTGAAGTATTAATATCACTCTTCAATGCCTTGGTAAGGCCACACCTGGAATACTGCATCCAGTTTTGGTCACCACGATGTAAAAAAGATGTTGAGACCCTAGAAAGAGTACAGAGAAGAGCAACAAAGATGATTAGGGGACTGGAGGCTAAAACATATAAGGAACGGTTGCTAGAATTGGGTATGTCTAGTTTAACGAAGAGAAGGACAAGGGGGGACATGATAGCAGTATTCCAATATCTCAGGGGCTGCCATAAAGAAGAGGGAATTAAGCTATGTTCCAAAGCACCTGAAGGCAGGACAAGAAGCAACGGGTGGAAACTCATCAAGGAGAGAAGCAACCTAGAACTAAGGAGAAACTTCCTGACAGTGAGAACAATTAATCAGTGGAACAGCCTGCCTCCAGAAGCAGTAAATGCTCCAACACTGGAAGTTTTAAGAAGAGACTGGACAGCCATTTGTCCGAAATGGTGTAGGGTTTCCTGCCTGAGCAGGGGGTTGGACTAGATGACCTCCAAAGTCCCTTCCAACTTTAATACTATTACTATTCTACAGTTGTTGAAATTCATTTTTTTCTCACTAATCTACACTCTGTACCCCATAATGACAAAATGAAAACAGAATTTTAGAAATGTCTATAAATTTTTTAAAAAGAAAAAAACTGAAATAGCACATTGGCATAAGTATTCAGACCCTTTGCAACAACACTTGAAAGTTACCTCAAGTGTCTCCCATTTCTCTTGATTGTTGCTGACATGTTTCTACACCTTGATTAGAGTGACCTGTGATAAATTAAATTGATTGGACATGATTGGGAAAGGCACACATCTCTCTATAGAAGGCCTCACAGCTAAAAATGCATACTGTAGCAGATCAAACGTCGTGGGTCAAAGGAACTGCCCGCAGAGCTCAGACAGGGTTATTGCAAGGCACAGATCTGGGGAAGGCTACAATAAAATTCCTGTTGCACTGAAGTTTCCCCTCGGTCTCTAAAAGGTTCACCATCACTGGAATAGAATTTCTACATGACGTACTAAGTGTACATATTGGGTCTATTTTTCAATATAAGAAAGCTTTTTCCAGAGTCGTATCCTGCAGATATGCTAGGTTAATTCCTCAAAATATTTTTCAGCATGGCTAATATGTATTGGTAAGTCTACAGATTGCAGGGCATCAGATTATTACATTCTGAATTAGAAATCTCAGTTGTCAAGTCTCTTTTTTGCCCTCAGATCAAATGTTTAAGAGAAACCTTTCCTATGTATTTCCCTACTATTTGCTCTACTGTAGTATACTACTAACTATATTATTGTTATCCACACAAACTATTTTAACATGGTCCATGAGATAGCATCATCACTAAACTGTCAGAATGTTAAAATTATGATATCCCTATAGATAATACAACAGTCTCACAGCTAAGTACAACATTGTACATAAGGAAGAGTTTGTTAATTTTTTTTAGCTTTATTCTGCTGAAGGAATCTTTCTTTTTTTAAATGGTCCCAAAGGTCTTTTCTTTCATTTCATTTAATAGCATAAAGTGAAGCCACCTAAAACAAATTCCAATTATCTGCAGTGCACAAATGGAAAATAATTTTTACCTGTGTGGTAAAATTTCCCTGAAAATCCCAGATTGAAAGTAAAATTTGTAATTTGAGCTCTTAGAAGGTTCTGAGTATCAAGCAGAGCCTGAAATAAAATAGAAATTAAAATGCATTAGATACATACTAAATGCAGGTTACACTTTTCAGGGCTGTATAACAGAAGCAAACTGCTTACCTTCAAAGCACCTTCCCTCAAATTTCTTAACCTCTGATTAAATACCAGCAATTCAGAAATTTTATTTTTATTCAGTTTTATTTTTTCTTATCAACAGACATTAAAATGAAGCTGGATCTCTGATGACGCTTCTTTCTGAGGAACCCTCTGAAGAGTTTTAGTCAGAATTAAGCCACAATGGGGAAAGATTGGAGACTTGTAGACAATGCCAGGTTTCTTCAAATTTGGCCCTTTTATGACTTGTGGACTTCAACTCCCAGAATTTCTCAGCCAGACATGCTGGCTGAGGAATTCTGGGAGTTGAAGTCCACAAGTCATAAAAGGGCCAAGTTTGAAGACCCCTGCAACATACCAAGTTTAAAAAGAAGAATCTTCATCTTTCCCAGACCATTCATAAATTGTATCTGCGAAACCCTATAATTTTTTTAAGTGATCCAATACTTTCATATATTATAAAATTAAATGTTGGGAATACAGGTAGTCCTCGACTTACAATAGTTCACTTAGTGACTGTTCAAAATTACAACAGCACTGAAAAAAGTGACTTATGACCATTTCAGCATTCCCATGGTCAATTGATTTACATTTGGATGCTTGACAACTGATTCACACTTACGACGGTTGCCGCATCCTGGGGTCATATGATCACCTTTTGCAACTTTCTGACAAGCAAAGTCAATGGGGAAGCTAGACTGACTTAACAGCCACGTTACTAATTTAATAACTGCAGTGATTCACTTAACAACTGTGGCAAGAAAAGTCATAAAATGGAGCAACGGTCACTTAACAAATTTTTCACTTAGCAACATAAATTTTGGGCTCAGTTGTGGTCGTACGTTGAGGGCTACCTGTAAGTTGGATTTTATCTTTCCTATCAAACTACAGATAAAGGTTGGTGTGTTAAAAACAAAGTCGAGTGGAAAGCAGAATAAAATTAAAGAAGAAAAAAGTGCAGTGTGCTTTTATTCTTGGAATGGCATTTCAAAACGCCCTGAATGTCCCTCCTGATAAATAAGAAGCAATAAAATTAGCCTCTGCTTGCAATGGTTTCTTTAGGATTTGCCTAATAACTTTAGGAAAAAGTCTAATAAACTTGGGAACATTTCTGCTTTGAATAAAGCAGCAGAGCCAAATCCCGCAACAATCAATTAAAATGCGTAGACTTATGTTTGGCATTTTCCCATTCTCTGGGCTCCTGGGACATTACGTTAGCTGCATATACCATACTGACCATCTTATGCCTGTAACATGTTCCCTTAGTTCAGGGGTAGGCAACCTTGGCTCTTTTATGACTCGTGGACTTCAACTCCCAGAATTCCTGAGCCAGCGCTAACTCAGGAATTCTGGGAGTTGAAGCCCACGAGTCATAAAAGAGCCAAGGTTGCCTATCCCTGCTCTAGCTGATGCCCACGGCTGAAACAGAAATACAAAGCTAAATTGCCCCTGAAGACTAGATAGATACATGATGCTAAATCTCTAGTTACCAAATCAGTACAGGTAGTCCTCAACTTACGACAATAATTGAGTCCAAAATTTATGTTGCTAAGTGAGACAGCTGTTAAGTGACTTTTGCCCCATTTTACAAACTTTCTCATAACACGGTTGTTAATTGGCTTCCCCACCAACTTTGCTTGTGAGAACGCCACAAAAGGGGTTCACATGATCACCTGGGATACTGCAACGGTCATAAATATGAGTCAGGTGCCAAGTGTCTGAACTTTGATCACATGACCTCGGGGAGGCTGCAATGGTCGCAAGTATGAAAAATGGTTATAAGTAACTTTTTTCAGTGCCGTTGTAACTTTGAACAGTCTCTAAATGAGCTGTTTTAAGTCGAGGACTACTTGTATTTGACTGACCAAAACCTCGAATTCCTAATGAGGTACAAGACACTAATTAGAAAGCTAATAGTTTTCACAACAAACAAGCGTCTCTTGCAGATGCCAAATTTACTTTTCCCTTACAATTAGTAACTTTCCCAAATACTAAAGATTTTTTTAAAAAATAAAGCAAACTTTCAGATTACTGCACATGATTTTAAAACTGTGCAAAAAATTTACCAATTGATTCTTAATTTGTGTAATTAAGTAGAAAACATAGCATAGAGTAGTACCTTCTAAACTGGAGATGCTGGTCACTTAGAAACCATATTCTTAATAGACAAGCTTAGTTAACATTTTGGTTGTTATGCCTCTGATTATTTTCTGGATGACTTGACATTTTACTTCTCATTTAGGTTCTAAAATCAAAATGTTAAAGCTTATGAAAAATATAGAACAGCAGATGGCAGGGAATATTTCACTGTTTCTCTGTGACCGCCTCAGAATGCGAACGCTTTCATGTGGAGGCAGAAAAAGCGGGAGGGAGAAACTAAATTTCATTTCTAAATGCTCTGCAATATTCAGTGTAAGTTCTCGAGATACTTTATACAGGTAGTCCTCAAATTACAGCAGTTCATTTAGTGACCGTTCAAAGTTACAGCGGCACTGCAAAAAGTGATTTATGACCATTTTTCACACGACCGTTGCAGCATCCCCATGGTCACATGATCGAAATTTAGATGCTCGGCAACTGGTTCATATTTATGACAGTTGCCGTGTCACGTGATCCCCTTTTGTGACCTACCGACAAGCAAAGTCAATGGGGAAGCAGATTCACTTAACAACCATGTTACTAACTTAATAACTGCAGTTATTCACTGAACAACTATAGCAAGAAAGTTTGTAAAATGGGGCAAAACTCACTTAACAAGTGTCTCACTTAGCAACAGAAACTCAATTGTGGTTGTATGTTGAGGACTACCTGTAATATCCTTTTCACTTACCCTTATGAATTGCACGTCTGAGTATTTATCTCCATGAACTGACCTACACAGATTAAACACTGCAGATAACTATACTTTATAATCTGTTCTTGGACAGTTGGATACATTTATTTTGCATATAGTGTAAATACTTTATAAAATACAAAGTAGATGCACACTTGTATTTTTTCGCAGCCCTCAGCCAAATATGATGTGCTACTATAAACAGAAAATGTTGAAACAAAATCCAAGAACTTTACTGGCATTCAAAGGGGTGGTCAAACTTCCTAAATGACAGGTGTATTATAAAGCTGACGGAATAAAACATTAGTATTATTTTGTGCAGTTACGTAGCGACCTCAGAAAACCATTTGTTCTGCTTTTTATTAACAAAAGAAAAGATACTATCATCTGTTCTGAAAAATGTTCTTAAGAGGTAATGGTTTTGAAAGTGCTGTAAGTTATGTGTATGCACAGCTATTTACAATATTACTTAAAGCAGCAAAAAAAGCATATTTAATAGAAAGAAAACACCATTATAATATAGACTATTTCTGCATGTGGTTTTATTTCCAAACCATAGACATTATGAACAGATCCCATACATACAAAAAGTGAAATAATCTACATCCCAGTGAACATCAACCCAGAAACTAGACAACGGGATCAAAAAACTCTCAGTGACCTCACAAGAAAGGCCAAATTACCAAAGAGGAACAGTGGCGGATAAGAAGCTGTGGACCCATCCTCCCATGCTTCTATAGATGCCCATAAATCAGACATGTCAAACACAAGGCCTGGGGGCGGATGCAGTCCGTGAAGTCGTTTCATGTGGGCCACGAAGCCATCCTGGAAACAGTGAGGGAACGGCCCCCTCTGCCTTGGCCCTGGCCCAGGCCGGCCAGGAGCCAATGTACAATTTTGTGGTAGCCATCTATGCTGAAATGCATTCAGTCTTAGCTCCACAAGGCTGTCTGGAAACTGCGAGGAACCAGCCCCTGGGTGCATGCTGGGGAGGTGTCACCCTTTGTGAGGAATGAAGAAATGGACCATCGCCTGGAAGTGGCCGGCAAATGGCCCTCGCCTACTTCACATATCCGGCTTGATGGGCTCTGCCCTGGTCCCACCCCTTTTTCCCAGAGACCCTCAGATCTGCCCCACTCCTGCCAGGACCCCACAGGCACCCTTGACCCAAATAATGTACAGCTGGCCATACCCACCCAGTAGGCCACACCCACTCCATCCATGCCCACCTGGTAGGGTACACCCATCCTGGCCACACCCCCCGACCCCCCGAAGGGCAACTGCAATACTGATGCGGCCCTCAATGAAATTGAGTTTGACACCCCTGCCCTAAATACACAAGCTTGACACATCCCTCTGTACAATTGTATCATTACCAGGGAGCTCTAACTATACCATCGTGAAAGAATTAACAAAAAGCTTGAGTATCCCACAGGGAGAAGCACACACTACAGCAATTCCCCACTACCGTGCCTTCAGACAATCAAAGACATGACAATAGATGATGATGAAATCCTGGTCTGATTTGATGTCACAGCCCTTTTCACATCCATAGACCCTGAATTAGCCAAAGAATTTATGATGACATTGCTCCACAGGAGACCCGATTTAACTGAATACAAGGAAATTGAAACATGCAGGATCACGGATCTTATCAACCTCTGCATAACCACGTACTTTTAATTTGATGGACAAACTTATCGACAAATCAAAGTTATACCTATGGCCATGGTGGCAAACCTAGGCATGCAGAGCCCTCTCTGTGGGCACGCGTGCCATCGCCCCAGTCCTAGGCCTTCAGCTGAGTTTTATAAAACCTTTTCGTTTTAGGCCTCCGCCGCCGTGTGCAAAAAAAAAAAAAGGTTCAATCAATCAATCAATTTCAACTTCTCGCGGGGAAAAAAAGATCTTGCAAAGTTGGAATTGGTTGAACTTTTTAGTCCCACCCAGTCTGCTGTTACCACCAATGGGTCATGCCCACCCAATGGGCCACACCCACCTGGCACCCGATGAGACATAAGTGGGTTTGGGTTGCAGTTTGGGCACTCAGTCTCTAAAAGGTTTACCATCACTGACCTATGGGATTACTGCTTTTGGGACTCATAGCAGAGTTTGCAATGCAACCTCTGGAAGCAAAAGCATCCCACAAATATAACTCAAAAAATGGATCAGATATATAGACAACATCTTCACCATAATATAAAAGGACCAATTAGACAACACCCACAAAGCCATCAACAACATCTTCAAAGGAATCCAATTCACCAGGGAATAAGAAAACAACTCACTATCCTTCCTAGATATCCTGATCAGCAGAGACTACGATGGCAAACTAGAAACACAAGCGTACCGAAAAACCACTCACACCAATCAATGCTTTATTACCAAAGTATAACCCAACCTCTCACACAAGAGAAGCTATATAAAATTCTATTTAGATAAACACAAACACACTGCAGAAACAGCAGAAAAAGGAAACAGATTATTTATACAACATCTTCCAACAAAACGGATATCCATGCAACTTCATCATAAGTGCCTGGTTACTTAAACCAATATAGCACAACCAACTCAAATAATAAAATGCCATACATCTCAGAAACTATCAACAGATTATTATGAACACATGGAATCAATCATCTAAAACATCTTAAGTAAAACAAAAGACCCATAACTCCAGACGAAAAAACAGGAATCGTCTATGACAGAGGTCCCCAACCTTTTGGGCACCAGGGACTGGTTACTTGGAGAGAAGTTTTTCCGTGGACTTGAGGGGGCATGGTTTTGTGTGCTGCCTGCATCCTGTGGATGGGGCTTTCCTTGCTTGTGCAGACCAGTTGCTGGCATGCCGCAGCCCATACTGGTCCATGGACCGGGGGTTGGGGACCCCTTTACATACAGTGTAAAAGACTGCAGCAGCCACTACGTAGGACAAATAGGCAAAAGACTAGCAGAACGCATCTATTAACATCAACTAGCAATCAGAAGACCTGATGAAAACTCTTTAATTTCACAAACTAGTACTCAGTCTAGATCAGTGGTTCTCAACCTTTTTAATGCCGCGACCCCCAACCGGTCGTAAGTCGAGGACTACTCAACTGGTCATAAGTCGAGGACTACTCAAATGGTGCAGCACCGTTTGCAGAATGGGACTTTTGGCAGGCTCAGCAGGGCAGAGACAGCCTGGACAATTCCTATTGGCTTTTGAAAGCCAATAGAATTAGACTCTATTCAAGAGAGTCTATTCTATTGGCTTTCAAAAGCCAATAGAATAAAAGGGAGTAGCACAGCTAAGGAAAAGGGGAAAAAAATGGCGGACTGCGTTGTTTGGCGACCCCCATGAAATGGTCGTTCAACCCCAAATGGGGTCCCGACCCACAGGTTGAGAACCACTGGTCTAGATGAGATTGAGTCAAAGTCAGTTCTTACTTATCCAGATCCACTAGAAGGAAAAAAAAAGAATTTAAAATGAAAAATGAAGATATACCTAAGTTTCTTGGAAATCATACTGTAAGCTTTCCTTTTGGCGTTCCCATTGCATATGATATAGTTGGGTTTGATTACTGGATTATTTGTCCCTTGATAACATTTTTTAATACGCCTGATTCATTTATACAATTAAAAAAAATATCTAGAAGCCAGAGGAAAGGAAACCAATTATGGAAAATATAGGCCAGTCATTGCTAACCAATGTTATTGAATAAAGCAATGCAATTAACAATACCGTCTTTGAAATTTTATCTGCTTTGCTGTTATCAGTTCTTGGATACTGCTCACTACCTAAGATGACTTAATTATCCTATTGCTGAAACTCATTAAATTCCTTAATTAAAGGTTAAAAAAATTCTCAGGCCAATTAAACAAGAACTAATGAGCACCCTGTTGTACTGCATTATTTTCTAACTCAAATATAGTTTGATGATGTTAGATTTAAGCTGAAGATAAATATTTAATCTATTTCATAAATAAAAACACAGTTCTCCAAGTTGAAAATCCACACAGGTCATTAGATATTACACAATATTTGTACCTATCTGCACTGCAAAAATTGTGAAAAGAGGCAGCAAACCTCTGGCAGATTACAATATGTGTGGTCAGCTGAATTTGGTTTTGTGTACATAAGCTCCGTCCTCCTAAAACAATTCATTTTTAGTGTAGCCTTTTTTCCCCCTCACAGTCAAACAAATATTTTTGAACTGCCCACAAGCAGGATATGGAGACATATTCTTTTCTGGATGTTTTTATCCTACAATGAGTAACTGGATGGACGCTAGCTCCAACCTAGAGCCAGCTGATGAAGGTAAATTTCCTGAAATCAATGACATGCAGTAGATTTAGTTTTTTCTGTATTCTCCACGGCTGCGAAGTATATGATGTATAGATAAAGGCAGAATTATCTATTGGATGGAATCAGTGCGGACTGGGACATGGCTGTTTCAGTTACACACTCAGCTCAGCTGCATCATTGAAAAGCCGTTTGTCTGAAGATCCCTTAAACTTATAATCATATCTTTAAAATACTGAATAGGAAACAGGGAGAGTTATTCATTAGTGGTGTAATACCATTACAATTACTTACAAATACTGTAATTGTAATGGTATTAAAACACTAATAACAACAACAACAACTTTATTATAGTCATAGACCTGCAATAGACATAACTTTTTACAATATATTAAGAAAAAAATAAAATAAAAATAGTACTGACATTAATAGTAAATAATAACACCCCTGTTAAGAAAACACATGTTCTCAAAATGTTAGGGTCACTCCCTAATTTACGTGAGTAGAAAGCCAATAAGTGTGTGAGTAAATATAATGTTCCAAAAATTATTAGAGATATCTCCAAAAAATTGGCACAAATTAACGGCTAATATTAAAACACTAAATATGATACCTTTTGGAATAAGGTATCACTCTTTTCCCTTCGCATTTTTTTTGTTAAATAGACAAAATTTTATTGTTAGTATGTTCCTCTCAACTGCAATACAGAAAAAAACTCGACTTACATCAGTTCATTTAGTGACTGTTCAAAGTTACAACAGCATTGAAAACAGTGACTTATGACCGTTTTCACACTTACGACCTTTGTACCATCCCCCATGGTCACATGATAAAAATCCATGTGGTTCATACTTATGACGGTCGCAGTATCCTGGGGTCATGTCATCAGCTTTTGCAAACTTCTGACAAGCAAAGTCAATGGGGTCAAAGAGCCGAGGTGGCGCAGCAGTTAGAGTGCAGTACTGCAGGCCACTTTAGCTGACTGTGTTCAGCAGGTCAGCGGTTCAAATCTCACTGGCTCAAGGTTGACTCAGCCTTCCATCCTTCCGGGGTAGGTAAAATGAGGACCCAGATTGTTGGGGGCAATGTAAAAATATATATATATATATATATATATATATATATATATATATATATATATATATATATATATACATACATACATACATACATACACACATTGCTTACTGGTGTACACCGCTTAGAGAGTGCTTGCACTTAAAGCGGTATATAAGTCTCATAAATAAATAAATAAATGGGGAATCCAGATTCTCTTCACAACCAAGTTACTAACTTAACAAATGCAATCACTCACTTAGCAACTGGGGCAAGAAAAGTCGTAAAATGGAGTAAACCCACTTAACAAATGTTTCACTTAGCAACATACATTTTGGGCTCAACTGTGATTATAACTCAATGAGTGCCTGTATTTGGATACCACACTCCTGGCTGGCCCACATAATAAGACTGAAATCATTCTGGAAACCAGGTAACAAATCATGACTATCAATTTGCACATTTACCTAGTCCAAATCTCTAAAAAAAAAAATGGACATATTCAAAACACAATTCCAATGCATCCTTTGAACATATCACATTTGAAGAGACTTGTGCCTGTATGTATATATGCCTGCTTTTTTCCCCCTTTGCCCTAGAGATATTTCACCCTGCCCAAATTGCTGCCCTCTAGTTTTACTGAAGCCTGGAAGGTGACGGAAACTGTAATCAAACCTGTCTCAAAGGCTTCAGTTTGTGACAAGGTACTTTAGTCCTAAGAGTTAATCATCCTGAAGTTATATCCTTTCCTGTTATTAATTTAACTGTCTCCCTGTGCTAGGTTAACCATGAATCTTTTCTGCATTACCTATGCCTGGCTGGGCACAGTCCCTTTTATCAAGGAACAATGTGATCAGACTCTTTTTTTCTGCTTCCAATCTCTCTCTGTATGTCAAGAAGACAATGTTTTGACATTTTGCTAAGGTCTGAAAATGTCTATAACCAGACTGGATCTGCCAGCAGCTTCAGATGTCAGACTGAGATAAACAAGCTTCAAATCAAGCGCTAACTTATATTTCTCCTTCATGATTTCTGTGTAGAAAAACACGGGACTTGAACAGAGCTTTTTATTACCAGTTTCAAATTCAGCTGCTCCATAACTTTTGCATCCTAGCAGCTTTTTCATTTGCTTGTACAATTATTTTATATAGCATGATTCAGTTTGCTACAGTAATATATACCACTGACTTCTATTTCATATCTATTACTTCATTGTGCATCAAATAATCTTAAATTGAAATTAATGTTAAATGATACAGCAATGCTAGATTAAATGATATAATGTATATCATTCTAAAGCCATTTCCATAAAACCATCCACATAAGACTCTTACTTATTTTTCCTTCTCTCCCTTTAATTCACTGTATCATCTGAAACTGGGCAAAGGCCCTATGTCTATTTAGTAGCAGCTATAATTCCATGGTTCCCAAATTACAAATCTTCTGTTTCAGGGCAACTATCAGCCATTATCTGAATTATCACCAGATTTAGCAAAGATTCTTTCTGAGCAAAGTTTAACTCTGTTCTTGTTTCTCTTTACCTTCAGCCTGTTTTGTCCCAGCTAGATCCAAACGATCTCCAAACACCAGTTCATTACTTTCCCATAGTCTAGAGTGGAAGCTAAGTTGTGAAGAGCTAAATAGTGACTTCTTACCAGACCTCACTTCATTGTATTTATCATTGTTGATCTTTATTTTTAATGTTTTAGTGCTATTATTGTAATTTCTTTGATTGTTGTCAGCTGTTCACAGTTATTGAGAGTTGAGTGGCATCTGAATTTAAATAATAATAAGATCTGAAACCGAAACTGACACATTAGAGCAGGGGTCCCCAACCTCCGGTCCGTGGACCGGTAGCAGGCTGTGGCATGCCAGCAACCGGTCCGCACAGACAAGCAAAACTCCATCTATGGGATGTAGGCAGCATACAAAACCACACACCCTCCAGTCTGTAGAAAAACCTCTCTCCATGGAACTGGTCCCTGGTGCCCAAAAGATTGGGGACCTCTGCATTAGAGCATAAACCGGCTGTGGAAGTCCAAGTGGTTATCAGAAGATTGGGTGCCATACCCAAATGTCTTGCACAGTACAGTGGTATTTCAGTACTCATTGTTAATTGGTTCCGGGAGGTGCGGATGAATACCAAAAATGATAAGTACCAAACAAATTTTTCCCATAAGGGATAGTAGTGAGTCACAATGCAGCCGACACCAACAAATTCTAGCTTTTGCATTGAGTACCAAAAGAATGATAAGTACTGGCACAAAATTTTCACATCAAAATGTGTCGAGTACATGAAGAAAAACTGATGAGTTTCAAAGCAGTTGAGTACCAACAAACCACTCTATTTTAAAAAAATCTGCACATTGACAAAATGTCCATCTATTAATCGCAAAAGGCCACACTGCTTGGATCCACACACATGCACTATTCTGATAGATTATGACATCCTATGTTCTTGGAAGAACTCAATGCATTGGAAGGACAACAACAACTAAAGAACAGGCAGATGTGACTTCATATTGTTGTGAAAATATTACAAAAAGGAACAGATGCTAAATCTAAATATTTGGCTGACTGTGCAATGAACTAGAATAATAATAACAACAGGCACCTTGGGTGCAATATAGTAAGATACCTTAGGTTCAATTGCAAAACAACTGGAGCACCACTTGAATACTATCATCAAACAAAAATATCCCCTATTGCAGGTTCCTGGGAAGGACTTGATAAATGGCTAAAAATGCCAACTCCAATCTAAATATCTGGCTGACTGTACAATGAATCATAATATTAAGAACTGTCGGCTGACCAACCAGGTCTAGCAACTGCAGGACTACTAGAAGAAAAGTTGCTTACCTGTCACAAATATACTGAAAACAAAGAAATTATGGTTTGCTATAAACAAATCAAACACAATAAGAAAAATAATATCCAGAAACAAAAATAGCAGAACAGAAACTAAAAGTTCAGTATTGATTTATAATACCACACAAAGTATTCACAAAAATAAAAATGGAAGAACTGCAAAGGTGTATCCAGGGCAAAGAATCAAAAGCCTTCCCAAAGTAGCTCAGACAGCAGATATAAACAGGGGAAATTGGTAGTAGAGGAAACCAGAGTGAACTGTTTTCATTCCCAAACCAGGTATCCTTTCCTCTACCTTTTCTTGTTTTGCAATTAAAGGACTTCTCTACAAAGTTTTCTGCAAAACAAGAGGAACAGAAATGAAGAAAAACTGATCATCTAAAACGGCACAAAAACAACGTAATAAGATTGCTTGCATTGAAGCTTGTTAACAGAAAGAAAGATATCAATACTGTAATATCAAAGGTAAACACCAACTCACTCCAAGAAACAAACTAACTGTACAGCTATAGTTAAAATAGAAGATCTTTGATGCAAATATGAAAAAAAAAACAAACATCACTAAAATGAAAAATATGGTTGGAAAATAAAATCAGCATATCAAGATCAGATTAAAGGAAGCTAGAAGAAATGAAAGGAAAGGAGATGAAGAACAAGAAGACAAAAGAATACCCTGATGTTAGTTTGTATTTTAATGTTTGATGTTGAAATTTAACAATGATAATTACAAACAAAAACAAAAAAAGAAATATCTAGAGACAAGGAAGATCAAGCAAGCACTAGAAATAATAAAGCAGCAAATAACAGTCATAACCAAGAAAATCGGCAGATATGAAGCTCGAATTCCACACTTTAGGTAGAATTTTCATTTTAAGAAATAAGAAATGTTTCTATCAATCAATCCATCAACAGAAAAACTGCAATGGACCAGCCAACAACAGGTGAAGAAGAAATAGTGCGGTTCTGCACATAGCTGTGGGATGACCCAAAGAAGTACAACAAAAGCACAGCTTGTATAAATAAGGTGGAAAGGAGAGAAAAAAAACACAGAAGCTGAAATGAAAGAACTTGTAATAACATCAGAAATGGTGGAGAAAAGGGCAAGAAAGAGCAAGAATTGGTCAGTACCAGGTAAAGATGAACTGCATGGGGTTTTTTGGTTGAAACATCTAATTGCTCTGCACCTACTTGTTGCCAAACAGTGTAACAACATACTGCAAGGAGATGAAGCTGAAGAGTGGCTAACATCTGGCAAAACCTACTTGATAATGAATCACAAAAAGGCCAGCACCAGGCAACCTAGGCCAATTGCCTGCTTACCAACAACTTTCAAATTACTAACTGGTGTGGTAGCTGATGCAGCCCAACAGCATCTAGTTAAAAACAAGCTCTTTCCATCTGAGCAGAAAGGAAACCACTCAAACAGACAAGGATGAAAACATCAACTTCTAATTGACACAATAATTCTGGAAAACTGCAAGAGAACGAAGACCAAATTGAATGTAGCATGGATTGATTACAAGGAGGCATTTGAGTCCTTGCCAGATGATTGAATAATCAAGTATCTAGCAATAACAGCAGTCAGTAAAAACATCAGAAGCTTTGTGCAAAGATCGATGGCACAATGGAAGACATGGTTGTAAGTCAATGGTGATAGACTGGGAGAGATTAATATCAAGAGAACAATCTTTCAAAAAGACTCACTTTCATCATTACTGCTTGTCATTGCACCGATTCCTGTCAATAATATTGAATAAGTCAGGCCATGGCTATCAAACATAACATCTGCCAGGCTATCCTGTTTACATGGCCGATCTGAAGCTGTATGAAAAAAAAAAAAGCACCATCTAAAATGGAATTGCAGCTTAACACTGTCCGAAAATGCAGCCAAGATATGGGACTGGATAAATGTGTGATATTTAACATCAACAAGGGAAAAATAGTGAAAATTGAAGGAATCAAGAAGCCTTATGGAAATAACATCAAGAGTCTGAATGAAGATTATCACTACAAATACCTGGGCATCTTTCAGCCTGACAACATCAAAAACATTAAAGTCAAGAAGAAAATGAATAGTGAATACATTAAGATCTTGCCTTATCAAGGCAATTAACACTTGGGCAATTCCAATTGTTAGATACACAGCTAGAATAGTGGACTGACCTCAAGCCAAAATAGAAGCTATGGATAGGAAAACCAGAAAAGTAATGGCAATAAATCATGCCCTTCGTCCTCGCAGTGATGTTGACAAACTCAGTTTATCAGGGAACATGATGTATTAAACATTGCAAAACACATGAAGAAAAAAGGCACTTGAAAAATTTCTGAAGGACAGTGAAAAAGATGCAGTGAATACCAGATATTGAATACCAGAGAGATCAAACTGGACTATAAGAAGGACCAAATGAAGAGCAGAAAAGAGACATGGCAAGATGAGGATAGGAGCTCACCCTATCATGCAGCCGTTGGGTCTTGAACCTGGGCTGTCAGCTGACAGCATCTTAACCACTGAGTCATCACAATGCCCTAACACATTACAAAGCAATACATTAATTTCAATTCAATTTATTCCCATAATGTTTTGGGATCTCTCAGAAAATTAAAAATGCTAGACTTATTTATTTATTTAATCAAATTTCAACACTACCCATCTCACTTAAGTAAAACTGAGTATCCAGGGTAGTGGGCCCATAAAAAATAATAATTAGGATGAAAAATAACAGGGCTGTGTGAAACTTCCATTCAAAGATTCAGTGGCAAATTGTATCAACATGCCACTGAATGAATCAAAACATCGAATCAGAATTCTAATAGCAAATTTAAATAAAGTTGGCTTGTTCATAGAAAATTCAAAACATATTGCAAATTGAAATAGGATTTTGTTAAATTTACATACCAAGAGACATCCTGGAAGGGTAGAACGAGCAGTTAGTTGAAACTTATTAGTGTTGTTGAATGTTTGGCCATGATTATATAGAAACCATTTTGTGAGACTGGTTTCATAATGGTTTCCATAATGTATTCTCAAAATTTCAAATGTGTCTACCCATTAAAAAAAAGGTAGGAACCAGTCTTCTGTCCTATAGTTATGTTAGAACTTCAAGTTATGGAATTCCAATTGAAGCTTTGGGAAGCTAAGTTGGGGCATTTCTTTGTTTAGATCAGTGGTTCTCAACCTTTTTAATGTCGCGACCCCCAACCGGTCGTAAGTCGAGAACTACTCAACCGGTCGTAAGTCGAGGACTACTCAACTGGTGCAGCACTGTTTGCAGAATGGGACTTTTGGTGGGCTCAGCAGGGCAGAGACAGCCTGGACAATTCCTATTGGCTTTTGAAAGCCAACAGAATTAGACTCTATTCAAGAGAGTCTATTCTATTGGCTTTCAAAAGCCAATAGAATAAAAGGGAGTAGCACAGCTAAGGAAAACGGGGAGGGGGGGGAAATGGCGGACTGCGTTGTTTGGTGACCCCCGTGAAATGGTCATTCGACCCCACTGGCTTAGATGTATCTTAGAAGGATGAACTTCAGAAGGAATAGAATGGCTTACAAATTTGGTTGGAAATAAAGCCAAAGACTCCGGATTTATTTTTTATCTACCTGCTGCCCAAACCATAAAATACTTGAAGTTTCCATTTCTTTTTATAGTTCAGTGCATCATTGGAAAAACAACTACAACCACTATAGTAGCAATAAAATCCTATTACCTGAGAAGTACAGGTTTATTTTCTATACTGAAACAAGATGCAATAAAGACAGTTTAAAAAGTATGTCTTGCCATTTTTAAATTTGGTTTTCCTTCTCCAACTCCTCAGAGAAATAAAGGCAGCTAAATTTCTTATATTATTCTTAACTTAAACATACATGCCACATGTACTGAAGGACAACATTGCCACTTTCCAAGCTGTATTTCTTGAATGCAAAAGAGTAAAGTTCCCTTGACTGTCACAAACTAGTGTTGCCAGGACATGTAAGAGCATTTTCATAAGAACTGCTATTTTGTGGTCTGGTTTAAGACTACAGTAGGTGATGGTTGCATACAACACTATACATATTGCAATGGTTTGTTAGATTTTAGCTTAGCGTGTTCTATAAGCCCAGCATTTGAATTACGTGATTTATTGCATTGGGTACAGTGGAGATATAGCCATATAACAATTACAATATATTCAACACATTATGATTAAATAAGCAATTTAATTTCAGCACTGAAAAAAGTGACTTATGACCATTTTTCACACATGCGACCGTTACAGCATCCCAATGATCATGTAATCAAAACTCAGATGCTTGGCAACTAACTCATATTTATGACGAGTGCAATGCCCCAGGGTCACGTGATCCCCTTTTGCGACCTTCTGACAAGAAAAGTCAATGGGGAAGCCAGATTCACCTAACAACTGTGTTCCTAACTTAACAACTGTAGTGATTCATTTAATTGTGGCAATAAAGGTTGTAAAATAGTGGCAAAACTCACTTAGCAAATATTTCGCTTAGCCACAGAAATTTGCAGACGACGCTGAGCTGGCAGGAATAGCCAACACCCTAGATCAGACATGTCAAACTCGCGACGTCACGTGACGTCGCGCAACATATTGGGACAGGTTTGCCATTGCTGGCAATGGGGTGGGTGCAGCTTCCGGATGATGCGTCTGGCCCCGGGGCCAGCAGTTTCACACTCCTGCCCTAGATGGATCTCGACAGACTAGAACATTGAGTCCTATCGAACAATGAAATTCAATGAAGAGTAAAGTCTTACAGTTAGGCAAGAAAAACTAAAAGTACATGTATAGCACAGGTCGGCAACCTGCGGCTCCAGAGCTGCATGCGGCTCTTTGAGCCTTCCACTGTGGCTCCCAGCCTCCTCTGCCATTTGCAGAGAGAAACAGAGACAGAGAGAGGCACTTGCGCTTCCCTGCTTCTCTGTCTGTGTATGTGTGTGTGTGTGTGTGTGTAAAAGAGAGTAGACTCACAGTGTTCTCTGACAAGCTGAAAAGCTTTTTGGGTTCCTCCCTTTGCTGAGTCTCTGCAGGAAGCAAGAAGAGCAGGAGAGAGCTAGTTAGCCCAGCTATGCTGACTCAGGAATTCTGGGAGTTGAAGTCCATGAGTCATAAAAGAGCCAAGGTTGCCTACCCCTGAGCTTGTTGGAGAACAGCTTGAAGCCAGCTTGCCAGGTGAGCAGAAGATTGGAGAGAGGGAGAGGGAGAGAGAGAGAGAGAGAGAGAGAGAGAGAGAGAGAGAGGGAGAGAGAAAGAGGGAAAGAGAGACACACACAGAGACCCTCTTGACATCTAAAATGAAGATAATACTGCATATATCTTTTATCTTTATTATGTGTGTGTATGTGTGTATATATACATGTGTGTGTGTATACACACACACACACACACACACACACACATAAAATAAAGATAAAAAAGGATATGTGCAATCTTATCTTCATTTTAAATGTCAAAAGGGTTTTGCGGCTCCCAGTGTTTTGTTTTCGGTGGGAAATGGGTCCAAGTGGCTCTTTGAGTGTTTTGGGTTGCCTACCCCTGATGTATAGAGTAGGTGAAACCTGGTTTAATAGCAGTACCTGTGAGAGGGATCTTGGGAGTCCTAGTGGACAATCAATGAAATATTAGCTAGCAGAGTGCTCCAGGCACCAAAAAAGCCAATGCAATCCTAAATTGCATTAACAGAGGTATTAAATCACGATCACATGAGGTACTAGTACTGCTCAATAAAGCCTTAGTAAGGCCACACATAGAATACTGCATCCAGTTTTGCTCATCACACTATAAAAAGATGTTGAGACTCTAGAAAGAGTGCACAGAAAGCAAGAAGGATGATTAGGGGCCTGCAGGCTAAAACATACGGAGAAAGGTGACAAGAACTGGGCCGGCTAATCTAGTGAAGAGAAGCCCTAGAAGTGACATTATAGCAGTGTTCCAATATTTGAGGGCTGTCATAGAGAAGAGGGGGGACTACCTATTTTCCAAAGCACCATAAGGCCAGACAAGGAACAATGAATGGAAACTGATCAAGGAGAGATTCAACCTAGAAATAAGGAGAAAGTTTCTGACACTGAGAACAATCAACCAATGGAACAGCTTGCCTTCAGAGGTTGTGGGAGCTTCATCACTAGAAGCTTTCAAGAGACTGGGCAGCCAGTTGTTAGAAATGGTATAGAGTTGCCTGCTTGAGCAGGGGGCTGGACTTGATGACCTACAAGGTCCCTTCCAACTCTGTTATTCTAAGTTAACCCACCAGTCAGCAACCAACACATGATTTGAATGACTCTTATGAGGTATAATCATGTTCAGCATGTTCATTCTCTACTTAGAAAATTAAGAGAAGGGAACCAGATAAGATCTTGCTGATTAGATATGCATTGAATGTGGTCTTCTCCAAATACAATGCAAGTAAGGCCTTAGTTAGCTACAGTAGCTAAGAATCACTACTACAAGATAGAAATTCTCAGTAGCCAGCCTCATGAAACTACTAAACACTTTCAAGCTTTTGGCCTGTCTCACATAATCTATGCTGTCATTTTGTATTTTGATTGACAACAGCTGCCTCAAAATCTCAGGGAGGGAAGACGTCTTTTCAGTTTTGTTACTCAAGCTTCTGTAAACCAGACACTGAATGGTGGTATGTATGTTACAAAGCATGTCAGCAGGAGTAGAACAGCCTTCCTCAAAACATTAAAATAGTCATAATCTTTGGAAGACTCTTGAAACTACTTCACACATTGTTCCTAGCTCTCTGTGTGGGCAAAGACATAATTTATCCTTGGGTCTCACACCCTTGTGTCTGACATTTTTTCAATGTTTTGTACAGTCCAAGCGAACAGAGTTTTTACATGTGTACAAAACATACTATAGGTTAATATGGACATCTGCTTTATAGAGAGGCCTGCATTTGCAGCTGCCAACTTACTTGTATCCGTATCTTTAATATAGAAATTCCAAAGGATATTTTTTCTTTTCTGAGAAAATATTTTAGAAAGCAAGCTGAAAAAGAGAGACAGCAAACCCAAACACATTGTGCAGTGCACAAGCACGCACTGACTGACACATTTGCTCCATTAATGCATCCAAAGATCACAGCTTGCTCTAGTTGTGCAGTGCTAGAGCCCTGAGGCTCCACAATCTCAACATTAGAGTTGGCAACTGTTACATAGTGGAGGGTTTTTTTTTTTTTTTTACCATGCCCTTAACTAAGGTAGTTCAAACAGTATTTTTCTGGAAGATCCACTGATGCGTATCTGTAATTCCGTACCTTATTCTAAATTTCTAAATTCCAAATTAAAGAGTTGTTTTTACAAATACATTTCTCTTATACAGATAGCTTTTTAATTTCAAAGGGTAAAAGAAAATTGCTATATATTCTGTCGTCACAGTACATACCTTCCTACATAATTCTATAATGAAAGTCTAACATTAAGGAATGCATTGCTTACAGTCAGATCAAGGAAAGTCAATAACACCGGAGTACCACTGGACTTATATGTAGCTCATTTGATGCACTTTTGCTTCCTGATTTTTTATTTATTTAGTTTTCAATTTGGAAAAAATAAACTGGCCATATCCATTTTTTAAGAGTCCCGCTGTTGATGGGAGTGAAACAAAAGACGTGTCATTAAGCTAATTCATTTTGTAGTAAATAGTATGTGGTAAATATACTGTACATACAAGGCCAATTTTTTGAGTCAATAAATGTTCACTTTGTGAACATACCCTAAATGTAGTCTTAATATTCCACATATACTATAACTCTGGCTTTCAACAGTGTTGAAGTAGTTAGCTTCTCACCAAGCTAAGTGTTTAGGCCGCGGGTCTACAAATTTATGACTTATCTGGGGTGCAGCAAGGAAAAATTGTCTTGGGCCACATATAAAATATATAATATAGTTAATGCACATAAATCACATATAAAAATTTACGATCTTGTGGGGTTGCATTACTAGCTGTCCAGGGGTGCCTGTGGACCGTATGTCACAGGTTAGACAGTCCGGATTTAAGGGCTTCTGAACAGAACATCTATAGAAGCTGAAAGTACTTCGCCTGTCAAACAACACAGATTTCTCTATTTATTCTAACAATCCAGTTTTGGAATTTACATGTCCATTTACACAAGTTATGTGCCAGCCTGACCTTCGTATCACCTTCAACAGTTGGTCTTGCCAAACTGAAACTTTCTAAGTAAGACAATGGGCACCTTAAACATTAAAAATAGGGGATAATTAAAAAATCCCAATGGGATATCATTTCAATTTTCTTAGATACTACATTCCTGACCTTAGAGTAGCTCTAGGTAGACAAATTTCAGAGTCCAATTAAAGTGCGAGGCTGTAAAATGTGAACTCATTAACAAATCTGATTATGCCTGTCAGGGCTCAAAAAAGAATGATGAGTAATTCTTACAGTACATTATGAAAAAGAACAAGGATGTGCAGTTTCCCACTAGGTGGGTTGCATATTGTGTTAATAGGAATAATAATTAGATTAATTTAAAGAGACATGGATTCTCTCTCCAACTCCAGTGTGTTTTTTCCTGAGTGTGATAGGGAATTAACTGTATTATTTTCACATCATTTTGGTTTTGTTACCACTTTATTTAATATTTATATTTTATATTCCTACATCTTCTAAATAGGAAAAATAGCTCCACCACACCTTTCTCCTAATGAACGTGGTGATCTTAATAGAATCACTAACAATGGTAAATTCTGAATATATATCTTATTATCAATGCAAAGTTGATTGCGTTTTTTTCACAAATTTATGAGCAATCCTAATTTCTAAAAAAAAAAAAAGTAAATACGTGAACTGGATAAACAATAACTGTAAAATATAGAGCTGAATTCCTTCTCTTTCATTTACAAATTATAATATAGTAATTGTCAGAAAATCTAAATTCATAATCTGAGTTAACAATGATTGGTTTCTGATTTTTCTATTAGTCAAGAATCTAAAGCTCTTAATATCAGAGATTCTAGGTATATGTACTGATTCTGATATCCTTAGTTCCTTTAACACATTCAGAATTCACAACTATCTAGTTAATAGTGTACAAAACCCAAATCCTTTTTTCCACAGTACTAACATTAGAGGTGGTAGCTGTTCACCACTGATTATTTTACTTTAATATTTCATTAATGGAATTTGTGCAAACACTTTTGCGGGGGAGGATATTTCCCCTGACACATACCTGCAATTATAGTAAGACCTCTAACTGTTCTCAGCACATGACCATTACATTTCTTAAGTTCTGTATCAGCATATTGATTTGCTAAAAATATAAGAAGATTCATGCTGGATCAAATCATCATTCTATTTCCACAGTGGCCAACCAGATGTCTATATGAGATTTGTAAGCAGGACATGAGTGAAATAACAAATTCCCAATGGTATTCCTTAGCAACTTCACATTTAAATGGAAGCTGTTTCTGCCCCTAAGAGATCATAATTAACAACCGCTGATAACCTGATCTTTCATGAACTGACTTATAATGAGACATGAAAAGAGATTTAATATGCGCAGCCTACCCAGTTACAGACTATTTTCATATCAGACTTCTGATATACAGGTAAAACGAAATGCAGTATCTAATAAGATGGTATTCATATAGTGTACAAATACTGCTTTCCAGATGATTTGCGTAAACGTTGCCAGACTTACTCAGTCCCACGTGCTACTACTCAGTCCCATTGTGCTACTAAAGACAACTTCCACATTCATAGTAATAAAGATTCATTGCTAACATCTCTAAAAGAACATATTATTTTAAAAAATATTTTCCCTGTTCTACTTTTTCAACATTCCCTGGTGTAAAATAAGAGTTGCTGAACTTTCTACAGTAGTGTTCAAAAATGACCTTAAAGTCAGAATTTCATAGTAATTTTTTGAAAATGATAGGAAAATTCTTGAAAGACAACACACTTTGTCAGATTCTCTCCCCAACACATATACCTTTTTAGCTTCCAATACTACTGATTTTTTTATAACTAAGTTTGCAATGCAAATGAGGTCACAAATACTATTGATTTAGTTTATAAAATCATGAGGTGATTTATTTGATTTTGGCTTACTGCAGGGATTCCCAATCCCCGGTCCATGGACTGGCACTTGTCTGTGGCATGCCAGAAACTGGCCGTGTGAGCAAAGTTCCATCCGCGGGATGCAGGCAGCACACGAAACCACGCCCCCTCTGGTCCGTGAAAAAACCTTTCTCCACGGAACCAGTCCCTGGCGCCCAAAAGGTTGGGAGCCTCTGGATTAGTGAATTACATAAACCATATCATAGTGGCCTCAATATATTGTGTAAAACCAAGCCGTTATGGTTTATATAAGAAACCATGGAATTAACTATGGTTTTGCATCATTTGATAATCAAATCTATGAGTGTTGGCCTAGTGCAGATGATGGTATATTAACTGATTTCAACATAACTCAATGCTATCCACATGGGCACTTCATACCACACATGACACTTAGTTGGAAGAAGTTATATCATGAAAGAAAAAAACATTTTTTATAACAACTTCAATTTCTTATTTTGGATAAAATTGGGAACATGTTGTTTGTTCAGATATTAAACCACAATGGCATATTAATGGTAATCAAAGTTTGCTTTAATTAACAATTTTCATTATTTTCAATCAACAAGTGATATCATGAAAGTTTATACAATGTGCAGACCCTATAGCATTTTTAAGGTTCTTATACTTTTATAAATTTCTGTGTTTTTTATAAATAAAATAAATGATCATTTAACAGTCAGCCACTTTCACTGGCAGAATGTGAGCTTGCATTTAAACAATTGAATTAATTTTAATAAAAATAAAGAGAACATGTCAGGTTCAAAATTGGAAGCCATTTTTCTATCCATGTTTCTTTTAATATGAATTGTTTAAATGCAAGCTCAAGTTCTGCCATTGAAAGTCACTGATCTTTAAATGTTTTTCATATCAGACTCAGGCCATGTAGCAAAATGGAAAAATTTCCACTGGTTTTAATCTACTTTATTAAGGACTTCTAGTTCAGTGGTTCTCAACCTGTGGGTCGGGACCCCATTTGGGGTCGAACGACCATTTCACGGGGGTCACCAAACAAGGCTGTCCGCCATTTTTTTCCCCCTGTCTTTGGCCACGCCCCTGGAACCCGGTGATGTATAAGTGGTTGGGGGTCACCACAACATGGGGAACTGTATTATGGGGTCGCAGCATTAGAAACGTTGAGAACCACTGTTCTAGTTTAAAGTGAATATTGAAGAATGAAAATTATAGAGCTGAGTCTTGTTCAGTCACCATGTCCCTTCATAAATTTAATGTATAAATAGCTATCAGCCACTCTCTTCCCACAAGTCCCTCTGATGATATAATTGAAAAACCAGTCCCCATGAGGAATGTACTGCATTCATAGGATATTTTTATGTACATGCTAAGATTTCCATTTCAACTAGAAATTTGATAATGCTGCAGGTAGAGCATTATATTGCAGGTACACTGTAGCCAAGGACAAGTAAATGTTTTCTAATAATATAGCTTGACTTATTATTATTGACTTATTATTATAGGGGAAGGATGTTTCACCTATGCTTATTATAGGGGAAGGATGTTTCACCTATGCTTCTTGTACTGAATTCTACAGGAGAAAACATGGAAAGGCTATATAGGATTTGCAGGTTTAGCTATTTGTTCTTCCCGAGGATCTGTAAACTGAAAAACGTAAAAAAAGGAAAAATAATTTGTATGAAAATAGGCATTGTAGAAAGCACTTATGCCTATGACAGTTTCAAATACTGCTACTAATATTAAAAGAATACTTTAAGTCACAATTTTGTTTGCAAGTTGGATAGCCTATTAAATAAATACTACGCACTAAAGGTCTATTTAAAACTTGTCACAAATGATATTGTTTGTAATTGAATTGACTGATGTACTGTTTCATAATCATATCTTCTTTAACTGCTAATTGCAAATTTTAAAAATTCAGTGATTAAGCTAAGGAATATCAATAGTTATGTTTTAATTTCATACCCCTAATCTTTCTGATGCACCAAACCCAATAATTAAAGTGATAAATTCCAGATTGATTTTAGATTAAATTTAAGATTTATAGGTTATTCCCTAGCCATCTGTTTCACGATTGAATTTTTCTTAATGAAACAAGAGAACTAAAGTGCAGAAAAATAACTTTTCTTTAAAGGTTACACCTACTCATATAAATCCAGATTTTAACTGAAACACAACATATGGCATACTTAATATTTCATCTGTCTGCATGAAATGGGAGGAGGGAAGGAAGTTGAAAAGCTGTGCTAAACCAATTGTTAGCTTATTGGGGATGGCTACAGAGAAAATCCATGTACTATATTTTTTGAACCATCCAGAATAATTTCTGGAAAGTTGAATATCTAGAGGGATTTGTTGATTTTCAAAGAGTCTTACCAACTTAGTCTTATCTAGATACTTTGAACCAGAATTCTACTAGGCCAAACTAACTTGTCTACTGCAATAGTTTCTTTTAAGTCAGTCTGCTCTTTGCAGAATATTAGTCAATCTCATAATATGGAAGCTTTCCATAGAAAAAGCAAGTAGAACACTGATTTTAAAAAACAGAAAGTAACTTTTCTGAGAAGCACATCTGAATTTAGAGTAACCAAGCAGAAATTGAGAACAGATAATGTAGGAAGCGTGTAATGAATAGCTTAAACTATGTGTTGTTTGCTGTAATTAAAAAATATGCCCTTCTTACGTACAGTATGCCATGTCTTGTTTAATTTATAACTTTCCATGAAAAAATATTTTGCATATATTATTCTAGAGCCAGTTTGGTCCAGACCAGGGGTAGACAACTTTGGCTCTTTTATGACTCATGAACTTCAACTCCCAGAATTCCTGAGCCAGCATGGCTCAGCTTGGAAACCTCTCCCTTTCCCCTCAGCATGGCTGGCTCAGGAATTCTGGGAGTTAAAGTCCATGAGTCATAAAAGAGCCAAGGTTGCCTATCCCTGGTCTAGTGGTTAAAGCACAAGACTGGAAACCAGGAGACTGAGAATTCTAGTCCCACCTTAGGCATGAAAACCTAAGGTGACCTTGGGCCAGTCACTCTCAGCTCACCTCATAGGTTGTTGTTGTGGGGAAAATAGGGGAAGGAAAGTGTATTGGATGTTTGTCACCCTGAGCTATTTTGTAAAAATAATAAAAACGGGATAAAAATAAGATAAAATGAATTCTATAATTTGTCATGTACAAACCTTTATTTCTCCAATAAATTAAACTTAATGAAGAAATCTCCCACCTGGATCCTAAAGTACTGCACCATGTGATTCTGATTTATTTATGAAAAAAAAAATTGGTGTCTTCAGCCTGATTACCTGCAGACCTCAGAATCATTAGGAATGATAGGTAAGCTTTGACATACTTCAAACCTCCCCTCAATGGCGTGCTATAAATGGTTATATCATCAACCTTAGAAAGGGCAAAAGTTATGCAGATATGATCCACCAGCCCATTTTATTGGCAGTCATACATGCGTTCATTGCACATAGAACTACAGGTAGTCCTCGACTTACAACTGTTCATTTAGTGACCATTCAAAGGTACAACGGTGACTTATTACTGTTTTTCACACTTATGATTGTTGCAGCATCCCCCTGATCACGTGATTGATGCCTGGCAACTGGTTTATGACAGTTGCAGTGTCCCAGGGTCATGTGATCATCTTTTACAACCTTCTGACAAGCAAAGTCAATGGGGAAGCCAGATTCACTTAACAACCGAGCTACTAACAACTGCAATGACTCACTTAGCAACTGTGGCAAGAAAAGTTGTAAAATGAGGCAAAACTCACTTAACAAATATCTCACTTAACAACATAAAAATGGGGCTCAATTGTGGTCGTAAATCAAGGACTACCTGAATACAAAATGGAAATCTACTGCCTTTATAATTTTATCTTCTCTACATGACTCATTTAAAAAAAATCCAGTACATAATAACAAAGTTTAATATATAGATATTAAATATCAAAATATCTCACCAATAGAAAAAAAAGAAGCAACAAGATTAATCATTCTGAAAAAAAAAGCTAATGTGATTTCTATTGAGCAATAATAGCCTATTATTGGTTCCCACCAAGGCCAGACTTTAGCTCTACTAAATTAAAAGGTTTAACCGATGTAAAAACAAAACAATGGCTTAATTAAAATACTGATTTTATTTCAAATGAATATATTGAACACAAAGGAGTTGTCTATTTAAATAAAACTTTATTTAACTATAGAGGTTTCGCGTTAAAAATAAATAAATATTTGGATAACATCACCGTTATCATAGGAGACTTTCTGGCATACCATACCTGAACATCACTGGCTTTCATTCTTGTTTCCTCTTTTCCAACAAAGATGTCATCAATGTCTACAAGTATGTATCTATCCAGGGATAATGTAAGTCTCTTTCCAGTCAAAAATGAGACAGCATCTATAAAGATGAGCTTGTGCAGCCAGAAGTTCAAATTGTTACCAAAAAGAACTCGCTGAATTCCATCGTGTAGACCCAAGTCATGAATAACTGTTGCATGTAGAACATTTTTAACAACGGGTGGAGGGAGGTTTTCAGGTGCTCTTAGTTTTGCAAATACAACAGGTTGGTAAGCTGAATGATTTATATGGAAAACTGTCCAGTCACTTCCAAGCAAAGGCCCTTTATCAAGCTTGGATGGTTTTGTTAGATGGAGCAGAGGAGAATGGGGATTAATGCAACAATCTTTTACGCCTACATTGCTATGGATTTGGAAAGGAGCCCCTTTTAACTGAAAAGTCTGCAAAGTGTTATCACTGCTTCTTTGAAACCCAATTATTCCTACATTGAATTCCCCACAGTATTTATCTAGAAGGCCCCGATTCCAGGAATCCATATTTACATATTTAGAAATATTTTCATATATTATTAGAAGATACTTGCCTTTATTTTTATCTATCAGTACAGGAAGATCACCTTTCCCAGAAGCAATCTCTATGTGATACTGGAACCTGCTGGATTCTAATACCATGACTATATCCTGACCAAGTACAGAGTACTGACTTTCCACAAATACAAGCACAACAGGGTCAGTCCTGAATGGTTCACTGGCCTTAATCATCTTCCATGGAGATAGCAGCATTGGAAGATCCCCACATTCAACATCTGAAGAAATTTCAGAAACTTCGTTTTCTTGTTTGTAGCCATTGTATAAATAATAGGCTGAAATAACAATGCTCACCATACAAAATGTAGCTAATAATATTACTGTTCGTTGAAAATGTCTATGAAGTTTCACAATAAAAGTCATGTTGTAAGTCAGGCCTAGATGCTTTCCAGTTGTGAGTGCATTGAGATTATAAAGAGTTTCAGAATTTATTCCAGTGCAGTTTTAGAAGTTTATGTCACCATTGCAGCATGTATCTCTGTCTTCAGTACAATTCAGGGTCAATATATTCTGGAAAGGAAAAAGAGAGAGTTAAGTAATTTCCCGCCCACTCTTAACCAATTGATCACAATAATCTCAAAACTACCTAATATAACAATGGAATTAAATCTGAAGTAAGAACTGAATTACAATGGTCTTCTTCCCAAAATTGTTGCATGAAACGGTCTTCTCCAAGCTGATTCTTCCCAGATGTATTGGATCAATTCCCATTTTCTGCAGTCTATATGGCATTTATCAAACAATTTTGTCTTCATTTGATGCAAGTAATTAACAAAGCTTTTTATTCCAAACCAAATACCATTATTTATTATCTGGTGTATGTCATAATTTGGCACAATATTTTATTTAATAATTTAAATTCTGAAATTTATTATCATCAATATAATAAAAATAGATAAAATAATTCATATTTATATAGTTAAAGTAATTATTAAAGCATTACAACAAAATATTTTTTTTAAAAAATCAATAAATTAAAATCTTCTTCAATAGCAGGTATAACTTAGTGTAGGGGTAGGCAACCTTGTCTCTTTTATGACTCGTGGACTTCAACTCCCAGAATTCCTGAGCTAGTATGGCTGGCTCAGGAATTCTGGGAGTTGAAGTCCACGAGTCATAAAAGAGCCAAGATTGCCTACCTGACTTAGTGGAATCCTACGGCCTTTGAGTCAGTGATGCAAGAAACAAGATTGGTGACTTTTTTTTTTTTTAAATCAGAAGGAGCTTTCTTGGAAACAAAAGAAGACAAAAGTTCAGATGATTTTCTAATCCTGAACTTTAGGCTTCCTAAAAATATTCACCTTTGATACCTGGCAAAATGACAAGGATGGACAGACAGAATTCAGAGTTCATTGCATCCAGAAAGGAAGTTCCTCTCATTTTCCCATCAAATTGACCCTTGAGAGTGATAATGTATTTTAAAATCCAAAGTTTCTCAGCACTCTGGGAGAATATACAGGATCAAGATTCTTTAGAGACTCCCCTCCCCCCAGTGTCCAATCAGACGGGGATGGCATGCTTCCAGATTTCACCCATCAAACAATATCCAAGAATGTGATTTTACATTTGATATGATGGCTCTATGGAACAGCTTTTCCCCAATATTCAGAGAGTCCCAACAATGCTGGATGTGGACCATCCCTTAGACCAGGGATAGGCAACCTTGGGCTCTTTTATGACTCATGGACTTCAACTCCCAGAATTCCTGAGCCAGCATGGCTCAGCTTGGAAACCTCTCCCTTTCCCCTCAGCATGGCTGGCTCAGGAATTCTGGGAGTTGAAGTCCACGAGTCATAAAAGAGATAAGGTTGCCTACCCCTGCCTTAGACACTGGAGCAGAATGTTGTGTGAATCACCAATAAGTATCAATATGAGTTTTGTGAACTATTGTGCTTGGCATATAACTATTAGATGTATCACTGCTGCTAGTTGGATTTATATTAGTGAAGTATTTTTCAGTTATTTTTAGTATTGTTAGCTTTCCAAAATGGAGTGGTGAGTGGACAACCATGTAAATTGAATAAATAAAGCACAGTCTTTTTCCTGGACTAAAATTAAATATGTTTCAACTAAAGGTGATAAATTGCACAATATTTTCTATAATGGTACACAGATATTAAAACTCATCTGACCAACACTGTGTATGAATAGCATTTTTTTAAGAAAACCAACACTGTGTTTGGCCCTATTTGGCAGTAAAATGCATCAACTTAAAAAGACATTAAAAAAAATTAATATTTTAAAATTATAAACAGTAATTATTACAAATTAAATGTAGTTATGAGGATGATAATTGATATAGTATGGCTTAATATATGAATTATGTGAAATAATACATCTAATATAAGCTAATAGGATAAGCAACATTTGTTGCTAGGAAACTAATACAAAATAAACATCATTAAGACATGATAAGGAAAATTATTTTTTTTTCAAGTCCTACTGATTTTAATGGAAAAAATAAAGCTCCTACATAATCCTCATGCAAAAAATAATCAAGTTTCATTGATCTTAATATCAGCCTGATTGTGTCCTCTTTTCTGATCTGATACAATTATAAAGTAAATGTTTGATATATTGTGTAGTATAAGATTAAAAGGACTCTTTCTAGTATTTTTAAACTTAAATGTATTTGGATCTTACTTGTTTGGAATATTTATAATCACAGAGTGATCATATTATTGAATACATGTGTGTGTTTATTTACATTTTTTAAAAAATCAATATTTATACTTGATAATTTCCCAGCATATATGAATCCATCAGGTATGAATCACATAACCCAGACCTATTCTTTTAAACCTGATACTATCCACAAAATGCTTTATATTTCATGCCTGTGAATTTTTTCTGCAGCTCTCCTTTTAAGGAATACCTACTTCACTAAGTACATATTTGCAGTAAATGCTGAAGTAACAGTGTCTACATTTCTTTGCTCAGTATGTGGCAGAACATTCCGTGTTAACATCGGTCTTATTAGCCACCTATGGATACATCGTTAATGGCCCATAATCCACAAGATGTCAAGGTCCTCATCGAATTCGATGGACGAACAACCAGTCTTCCATAAAGGACGACAATACATTTCTCCAAATAGCCCCTTATAGCCCAACTAAACCAAATTTTATGAATATTTGCAGTTGTATTGCTGTTTAGTTCACTTATCTATGTAGCGTTAGCTACAATATAAATAATTAAGACAAATAGTATTTAAGCCTGTAGTTTAAGTCCTACACAAAATATCCTGAAAGTGTAGCAACGTAAAAAAATGTCATATTTCACAGTGTTAACCTAAATATTTCAGTCCTACATAGCTACATGCTGACCCAACAAAATTTGCTCTGAATCTCTCTTAGATCCAAGGAACCAAGAATGCAATCCCAACGAGTTTACTGAAACATGCTTAACAGGATTGCAACTATGAAGCTGCAAACTGTTTCAGCTAGATCAGTGGTTCTCAATCTTTTTAATGCTGCGACCCCCCAACTGGTCATAAGTCTAGGACTACTCAACCGGTCGTAAGTCGAGGACTACTCAACTGGTGCAGCACCGTTTGCAGAATGGGACTTTTGGCGGGCTCAGCAGGGCAGAGACAGCCTGGACAATTCCTATTGGCTTTTGAAAGCCAATAGAATTAGACTCTATTCAAGAGAGTCTATTCTATTGGCTTTCAAAAGCCAATAGAATAAAAGGGAGTAGCACAGCTAAGGAAAAGGGGAAAAAAAATGGTGGACTGCGTTGTTTGGCGACCCCCGTGAAATGGTCATTCGACCCCAAATGGGGTCCTGACCCACAGGTTGAGAACCACTGAGCTAGATTGAAATATTTTATTCAACTGTGGATGGAATTGCTAGAAACACTTCAGTCATGCTTGCCTAAAAATGCAGTACAAAGTGTTAGGCCCCTATATATTTTTCCCTCAAAGTAATAGGACAATATTTATTTTAAAAAGTAAAATAAAATCAGATTGGAAGCCTCCAACTCCCATATCTAGGTAAGCTGTATTATACTTTCTATCTGTTTTAAAATTACTGTTTGTTCTTTCAAATGAGTTTACTCCATTGTCTCTAAGTTCTAGGCCTGCCTTAGGTATGAAAGCCAATTGAGTGATTTTGGTTCAGGCACCTCACAGGGTTGTTGTTATGGGGAAAATAAGAGAAGGAAAGATAATTAGGTATATTTGCTGTCCTTACTTATTTATCAACATGATAAAGTCAGGATTGAAAAAAAATAAACAAAATTCAGAATAGTTCCTTGAAGACTCAAATTCAGCCAAAATTCAAAATAACATCCAGATAATAACTATCATGAAATGTATCCTGTTCATTACATTCTTTTTCAAATGACATTACTAAAACATTTAATAATTCAGTTCCTTTCATTTTAATCAGAAGTACACCTCTTTAAGTCTAAAGAAGTGGAAATAGTATGGGTGAAAGCTAAACAATTTATTCTCTACTACTGTTTTGTCTACATTTGTATATATTGGCTGCCTTTTTGCCCAAGACAGTTAGTCACACCTCATTTTTGCATATTAAGTTCATTATATGAACTTTAATTTTAATATATATTCTAAAATACTTGGATATCAAATAGTTTTCTAAAATATTTAATTTTCTGTTCATCTCTTGCTTCAAAACTCCCATGTAACTTGCAAGCAAAAGTTTACTGTTTCACTTAAAAAGTCTATGTAAACAAGAAGACATAACCATGTTTAGAAATTCAGATTTTTTTTTTTTTAAAGATATTCATCGTAAGGTCCGGGGTTGATTAAAGTTCCATTTGATTGTCACGCCAATGAAACAATTCTGAATCTCACAAAACACTAGAGGGCATCAAGGACTCACAAAAAAACCAAAACAAAACAACCCCATCCAAGAGTGAACCGGGCCCGGTACCATACTAGGAAGGCAGATGTTTACAGAGATAACATTTTAAAAAATGAAATTGCAAGCTGCTAAACAACAGCGTTTGTTTGTGTGTAGGTGGGTGGGAGATTTTCCTCTTCAAAAGCCATACGAAGTCATTTCTTAATCAGTAAAAGCTTAATGCAAATTATTGTATTCCTTAATAATAACTTATATACCTCCCCCCCATATCAGCTATTTTGCATCCAAGATCGCGGTACACAACCTTGAACCACAGGCGGGCTAACCCCGGCGGCAGGTCCAAAAACCCTTCCAGGGCAACATCCAGCGCAGTTGTACAGGAGACCAAGCCGCCTCCCCCCCCCCCCCGCAAGAACTTTTTATTCTGGGAATAACAGAAGAATAGAAAAATAAATTTAAAAAGAACTTTTATTCTGGGAAGGGGAACCCAGGTTTGAAGATGAGCCGGTGGAGAAAGCATCAACCGCCGCCCCTCCGGGACCTCCCTTACCTGCAGGAGGGGCGCACCGAAGCCCCGGGGGGCGCCTCCTCTTTGCCCACTCAAACTTGGGAGTCCCTCTTCCGCTCCTCTCCGCCTGGGGCTCCCCGTCCCCAGAAAGGGCCAGAGAGAGGCGGACAGCGGCGCCCTCGTCGCTCCGCACCGCCTTCCTGGCGGAGCTGGAAAGGACTTGAAGAAGACGCGGCAGCGGCCCCCTCGCTCTTGCTTCCCCGGGAAAAAGGGGGCGGGAGGGCGGGAAGCGCGCAGGCAAGGAAAGGGCGGGCGGCGCATCCCCTTCACGGAAAAGCCGCCCACCCGCCGCCGCCGCCGCCGCCGCCGCCGCCACCTCTACTGAGACTTTTTGACGGGAAGCAGCTCAACACCTTCCACTCTAGAAGGGGGCAGAGCACCGAGGGCCGAGCTCCCCTTTCCATTGGTGGAGGGCTTTCCTTACTTAACCAATAAGCGTTTGGGGGGGACTGCGGCCTTGGAGAAGAGCGACTCGGGTGCTTTGGGCGCCGTTGGGGGGAAGCGTGGCTGGTCTCGCCGTGGGACTTTTGCAAAAACCGGACGGTGAGCGAGGGAGAGCAACCTTCGCGGTTTCTAATGCAAGAGCCCGAATACAGTACCGTGGAAACAAAGGATTCGGGGCTGCTGCTCAGGGCTAGTTTAGTCCCAGCAGACTTTCATTCCGCTGCATGTATACCTCTCTCTACCGGTAAAATCCATAAGTAATACTCTGAATCAATGGCGTTTAAATGCGCGCATCATGAACTATAATCGGACACTGAGCGAAAGAGCAACTGTAGAGGACACGCGTCGCCTTGAAATATGCAAGGAAACGGAAACTGAACCAATTAGAAGGACCTTCAAATAAAATAAGAGGAATTGAGGAAGGGCAGAGTTTGAAAAGAAACTTAACAGTATTAAGAAGAATCTTTTCAGCACTAATCCTAGGGCGGGTTGCTTAAGCCGAGTGTGAGAATTATGACAAGGCTAAAAATGATTAGGTTTCTTTTCCTTCCTTAAGGGGTCCTTGTGTATATACACGCCTATTTAACAGACCCAGAGCGTTCCCAAGCTGTATTAATCAAATTAAAAGATTCCTGATGTGGGAAGTCAGAGCCCCAGAGAAGGAAATATTAAAAGGGCAGAAAAATATATATATTTTCCTCAAAAGGATTTTTAAAAGCAGGAGCCAACTATCCCAAACAGGAGCCAGCCCTATGCAAATGTAAAACCATCAGAAAGTTTGTCAAGACAAAGAGACTTAAAATCTGCAGACCCCACCCAAACTCTAGGAGTCATTAGCCCCATCACCAAGGAAGCAGGATATGATAATAGGATTAAACCACAGATATCAAGGCCAAGAAAAGCACTCAGAAGTAGCCTCATAGTTCATGCCACAGGAACAGGAAACTATTCCAAACGAAAGGCTAGAGGGTATAAAAACCTACCCATGTGCTCAGCCCTTCTCTGCTCTTTCCTGCAAGAACCATCTTTCTGCTTCTTCAATAAACTGTAACCATCTTCCCAAAGCAGTCGCCATGTTGCTTATTTATTCCCTGCTTGGATGAACCACGATGAAGACTTTACTTCTGACTTTACTTCTGATATCTAGAATTTAGTCTGACACTGATATCTAGAATTCAGTGGGGAAATGATCTTTCAACGCATTTTTTAAATCCTATCCCCCCCCACCCGTTTATTATTTTCCTTTTTATTCCTGTGAGGGAGATCAGGTTACAAAAAAGCAATGACCAGCACATAGTTATTTAACTATAGCTTTATGGCTCAAGAGGCATAGTTTAGTTCAGTCATAGTCTGGCACGTTTAATCAATGTACTCTCAATTATATATTTATGTATGTAGCAGAATTGCTGGCAATTTGGCAAGATACAGATTTGAGAGTTATGCAAATCAGTATCACAAGCCCTCCTATGTAAGCCTTGGATGTGGCAGTGACACCAGCTAAATGCCAATTTTATTTTTATAAAATGTCCTTGCATGACCTCTTAGTTCAGTGTCAGAGCACCATGGCAGATATAAATGGCAGAACTCTCTTTTTTTAATGCTGATTGTGGAGGATGAGATTTGGGGCTTAGAGGAGGGCGACCTCTCTTCCATATTATAAAATCATTCTGATTCTGAACTTTGTCTGAGGAAAAAATTCATTGTTCTCTGTTTTTTTCAGTAGCTGAGGATTAGTCTACCAGAGCTGCAAGAGAAATTACATATGCATAACAACATATCCACATTATGACCTTTTATCACAACAAACACCAAAATATTAACTTTATTTAAAATACTAGACTGGGTTTGGATAATATATGCTTAACAAATGGACTCTATTGCCATCAAGTATAATATGAAACAGTATATTTCAGACAATTTTATTTGTTTATCAATATAACCCTGTAAGTTAAATTAGGGGCATGAATGTTGCTATATTAATGACATGGCCTGTGGGTATAAATATATGTATTATATAGAAATAAATAAAACAAACGTCACTGAAAGAAGAAAGCATTCTGATAAGCTCATTTACACAAGCAATAAGAAATGGCAAGGTGATCAGAGCAGGTCAAACTAATAGAATATTTGTTTTCCCTTCCTCCTTTTATTATTAGACATCACATCATTGAATGATACGTTCTGTTTTCTGCAAGCTATTCCTGAATGTATTCGTCCTCCTTGAATGTATTCATCCTCCTTTTTTTTTTCTTTGAACTTTTCGATGGAAAATAGATTGGCTGTATTCCTTTGCTTGTTTTTTTTTTTCATTTTCCAACTTCCATTTTCACAAATGTTTCTTGTGGCTTTCTTTGTTTTGTTCATGCCACTTGGGCTTTAGGTGACGGATACCAGAAAATAAAAATGAGCTCTTGCCTTTAGGTGTCAATCCATACGGAGTATCTTCTGCAAGTGTTGCTGAAATAGCAGAGACAACTGTGCCGAGTGCAAGTATTTTCAGTAGCTCTGTTCTCAAAACAATTGATACCTTTCAGAATCAAGCTATTCAATTGGTTGCAGAAAGCAGAACTAAGGATTGCTGCTGTGTATGTTTGCTCCTGAAGCTGCAGTATGATAGAAATTGGTGGTCAAACTGATGAAGGAAGTTGTTGTCCATACACAAGTGACTCCAGTGTTGAAATGGTATTGGCTGTGACTAATTAAATTCAATTTGGGCTTATGAGGACATAAAAGACTTGGGAATGGGATAGCTCTAGACCAGTGTTTCTCCATCTTGCGAAGATGTGTGGACTTCAATTCCCAGTATGTCTGGCTGAGGAATTCTGGGAATTGAAGTCCACACATCTTAAAGTTGCCAAGGTTAAGAATTACTGATCTAAATTTTTCCCATTTTGATTATAGACAGTTGCTACCAGTATGAGAGAAAATCCTGCTGACTGCCATTTTACAGTTACAGTGGTACCTCAATATTCATCATTAATTGTTTCCGGGCAATGCAATTAGTACCAAAAACAATGAGTACCAAACAGTTTTTTCCCATAAGAAATAATTATAGTGAGTCACAAGGCAGTCAATACCTGCACATTTTAGCTTATGCGTTGAGTACCAAACAAGGAGTACCAGAACAAATTTTTTTTGTCAGAATGCTTTGAGTACGGAATTGGATGAGTTTCAAAGCAGTTGTGTACCAAGATACCACTGTACTTGAAAACTACCCATCTCTAGACTGGTTCTATTTTCTATATTATTTTTTTCTCCCTCCAATATTCAGGAAGATCCTATTGTTATGTATTGTAAGTGCCTACTGAAAATTGTGAATATTATTTGTAAGCAATATATCCTCTTTCCCCCTTTTAAATAATATATATATATATATATATATATATATATATATATATATATATATATATAATATTTAAAAGGGGGAAAGAGGACATATTGCTTACAAATAATATTCACAATTTTCACTTGTGAAATATATATATTTCATTGTCTGTAAACTCAGTTCAGTACAAATTTTATTACTGTCTTAGACCAGCAGAGAAACAACATATGTATTATGCCCTCTCTGAGAGTTATTTTTATGATTCAGTTTACTGTACAATTATATGTTAATACAGATAAAAAAAACAAAGAAGTTATCAAAACTAGTTAAATTGCTTTGATCAGCTGTTGACATATACAAGTGATGGTACAAACTGTAGCCATTAAATCAAATGCCGCATTTTGATCAGAAAAAAGTGGGATCTATATAATAAACAGAGCTGATTGACATTTTTATTAACAAGGGAATAAGAAGAATAAGAATGAATTGAACCTTTCTATAATATAATATCTCTATCTCACCACCTAGCCTATGTGAAACAGATATCCTCAGCATATTCAAAGTTAGAATCATAGACAGTTGCAGGTGCACAGTTTTACCTATTGCTCTAATGCTAATGTAAGTACAATACCTAGGAGATTAGTAGCATCAAAATACTAAGAAATAGTTAGCTGTAGGAAATTAATTAAAGCTCACAGTTTGAACAACAAACCATAAGACTCACTGAATATTTTCCTTCAATTTCTTTACAATCTAGTGAAAGCTTTTCAACAGAATTGGCAGATGGAAAAAAATATTTGAAATAAGGATAAATTAAAATAAAATGAATACATCCAAATTTAAATATAAATTTCAAAGTACATTTGATACAGACTGTGGAAATGGAAATAGAGCTCTTAAGAACTGGGCTGAACTATTTCCAGTGAGCTAGAATCATTGTGAGTATAGATACGGGTATCATACAACCGCTTGGACTACCATTGTTGTTTTAAACTATAATGATAATGGATCATCTTAGATCCACAAAGCTCTGTAAAAATGATGGTGCTATGTATATGGACATTTTTCATAGCCTTTTATGATTGTTTTAAAATGGTTGCATGGAAAATGATCCTTACAGAACACACACACACACACACACACACACACACACACACGTGTATGTGTATTTAGCAAAGGCCATAATTTTCCTTTTTTGATAACTAATTATTAATGGTTACTCTCTACAGCAAAAGTCCTTAAATCTTTCCACATCACTTGAAATCAGTGATACTAGAAGTAAATTACTATAAAATTAATATGAATCTAAGCAGCAAAAAAGCTAATATTTAATTTTGTGTTACTCCCTCTGGATTGGCATTAAATCAGTCAGCACTCTGTGATAATTACATCTAACTTTTAGATAGAGTGTTACAGCATTTGAATGATAGAAACCGTACATTTATTCCAGATTTTATTCCAACTGTGTCTTTTTTAAGATCTGGTCTTTTTTTTTTTTTAACCTCCAAAAGAGGCACCAGGACTTATTTTCGGTGTGTGTGTATGTCTTTTCCACTTATCTCACTGCAATGGCACTGACAGCCCCACCCAGCTGGCCCACTTCTCCTGCAGCCAAAGGAGCAGCTTCATCCTACAGATGAGAATGGCGCTCGGGCCTGCATTTTGCAATCAGGCCTTTCCGGAAGGCCACTGCAGCTGAGAACCAAGCTACGGATACAATCTGTAGCTCGGTTCTTGGCTGCAGAAGCCTTCTGGAAAGACCTCTGACTGTAAAATGGAAGCTGAGCTCCATTCTCAGCTGCAGAATGAAGCTGTTCTTTCTGGTGAAGCAGCTGTCGATCCACGGGAGGCCTGGCTGAAATGGTAAACTCCATCCCCCCCCCCCAAAAACCCTAGGGCTTATTCTTGGTGTAGGGCTTATATTAGACCCACCCACAAAAATCCAGCTAGGACTTATTTTTGTGGTAGGTCTTAACTTTTGGGGAAACACGGTAGGGAATTGATGAAAAAAAATAATTTGATGCAAAAGCTGACTTGATCACACTGTCATTTTGGTTACTTCAAGGCTTGCTTTGGGCATTGCATGATATATGAAGTACTACATTCCTTTGTTTCCTTTTTTTACTTCACTATTTATTATTTTAATTTTATGTTTTAGGGTTTTTAGTAATTGCAAAACATTTTTATCACCCTGGATGTTCAGGTTCTTTTTTTCAGTTTTATAACTCCCTCTACTGATATAAAAGAACTCTACAGACCTTTCTCTATCTAAATAGAGAGAAGACCAAATGGAGAAAGGAAGTAGAGGAGGGGTGAGTTAGGTAACAGGATAACTCATTCTTTTTCCATTAAAAAGTATCTCTCAATTAATAAACTGGTTATTACCTGCTTGGGTGCTTAGATTTTATTGTATGTGTTCTAATGTTGTATTTTGTGTTTTGATAAATATGTTTTCAACCAGAAAGATAGATATTTTCTAAGTAGGTAACAGATGATTTGTAATGGGGCATAAATAGCCCCTGTAAACAATTGGAAGATGTGTAATAGGAATAGATCACAAGTTTCATCCTGAAAAGAAATGAAGCACTGTTCATCTTATATTTGCCATATGAAATGATGAATTGAAGGCCAAAACCTGCAGAATGAGCTAATCCCAGTGAATCAAAAAGCATTCAGATTTGTGCTGGATAGTAGTCATTATAAAGATATTAAGCTGTTTAACTAAAGCTTTCAGTGCAGCTTCCAAATTTTACAGGAACTAAACATAAAATAGGTAGAAAAAAATGCCCGTAAAAAATGTATGTAAAATAAATAACTCTGAAAGGTGTAAGCAAATAATACTGTTTTCATGCATGAAATTTAGATGAAAGACCAGATGGAACTTCCTGAAAAAGAAATTTGACAGATGCTGTATGCTAATATTGCAACAGATATGCTTTTTATGGTCACTATCAGATGAACTGAATTCAGAAATGGACATAAGGCAGATTCACATTGCTGCTTGGCCATTGACAGAATGGGCGTCTCACCACTTTATAAATACAGGAATAGATGACATTCTCTTCCTTCTATTCTCAGCTCATTGCAATTGCTCTGTGTACCCACTTTATCTTGATTGCTGGGCAGCAATTCAAAAGATGGCCATTAAGCCAATGAACCATCCTTGTCTTCATGCGACTTTCAAGCCTTATCTCTTCCAGTAGGCACTTTTTTAGTTTCTATCCAGGTTGGGTGAAGCAGATTCCCTTTGCTTTCCCAGTTTGACTCATAGTACTACAAAGATTCCCTTCCCTTCTCTTCTAATTTTTAAACAATTGTATTTTTTTAAAAAAATGTAAGAACATGACTACTTTGTTTTTATGAAATTAGGCAATCAGTTCTTCCTTGCTACAGATAACTTTCCATGAGGCTACAGAAGAACATAAGGATGAAAGGAAAATCTTTCCCCTGTTGCTCTGATTATTGTAGCCTCAGAGCTAGGATGGTATTATAAGAAAAAAAAATCATGTCAAAGGAAGTAATATTGGAAAAAGGAGAGGGGAGAGCATCCATATTTACAAACATCAGAAACAGCAGTGGAAAGATGCAGGGTCTAGTGAGGAGGCTACCTTATGAGGACAGATTATGCATTGTAAAGATCACTTGGAAGTGGGAGATACTTCCAATGTAATCTACCAGATCTCCTGCATGGATTGCCCCTATGACTATGTCAGAAAGACGGGGAGGAATATAACTACCAGATTGCAAGAACACAATCAAGCGGTCTGACAAGGAGAACCTGAATTCATTGGTAGCTTTATATCGCAGTGAACAAGGACATATATTCAATTTTGCAGCTACTAAGATTGTTGGATGAGCAGGTACAAAAACAATCAGGGAAGTGATTGAAGCCTGGGAAACGGGCCACTCATTGGTCAACAGGAATGCTGACTTACCACCAGTTTATCTAGTAATCAGCAGGTGAGGGCTTGGCAGCACAAGGAAACAACAATCAACAACTTAATAGCCAGCCATTAACACCCCAATCAACAACTAAAAAGCCATATACTGTATTCTCTTTCATTTGTGAAAATGTCTTTTCTTATTTTAAATCTAAATTCTGGGACAATAGAAAACATATTTAGCCTGATGTCTGTTTAGCTATAAGAAAGTTCCACTGGATGCATTCAGTTTTCCTCATGGGTAAGTGTGCACACAGTCACAGCCAAAATTTCATACATCCTTCTGATTAAGAAAAAAAAGTTATTTATGGAAGGAGCAAAAATTCTCATTTTGTCTTTCTTGCCATTATACCCAGGCTCTTGATTTCAAGAAGTTTTCTCGAGTTAATACATTATCAAGTTTGGGTGGTGGAAACTGGGAGTGAATTAATTTTAGTGAGATGTTTTGAATATATGTCAGTGTGATTGAAAGGTCCTTGGCAGTGAAATTGGAGGAATGTGCTATGTGAGAGAAAGGATTAAAGAGAAATGAAAATACTGGGCTCCTAGTCAATTGACTAAAGCACCTTTGTTATGCTTAAGGAGGCAGTATTTAATTAGAAGTTCTATAGCTTTCTTCACAAGTATAAAGGAGTGTAAAAATATTTGCAGTTGATAGAAAGAAAAAAGCGATATATATTTTGATTTGAAAATGATAAGAAGGTAGTAGCTTAACAAGCAATAATTTTGAAAATGTTTCCAACATTTTGTCCTTGCTGCCACACTAATGCAATTGGCTATGCTTGGGATTATTCAAAGATTGTTTTCATATGGTAAGATTAGTTTTTGCCTTGTGAAAACCATTTTAAAAATTGGAAAAGGAGTCCAACTAACACCAGGCCACTCTAGACGAGTTCAAATCACCAGGATCTGATGGATTACATCCCAGAGTTCTGAAGGAGTTGGCAGACATGATCTCAGAACCATTGAACGATATCTTTCAAAGATCCTAGAGCACTGGGGAACTACCAGATGATTAAGAAAGAGCAGATGTGATTCCCATCTTCAAAAAAGGGAAGAAATAGATCCAAACAAATCTTATTTCGTTCTGTGACAAAGTGACTAAATTAGTGGATTAGCAAAATGCCGTGGATTAGCAAAATGCCGTGGACATAGCAAAATGCCGTGGACTTGGATTTCAGTAAGGAATTTGATAACATAGACCACAACCTATTTCTGGGTAAGCTATAAAAATGTCAGATAGACAGCATCACCACCAGATGGATTTGTAACTGACTGACAAACTGCACTTAATGTATAATCCTTAATGGAATTACATCTACATGGAAGGAAGGAAGCAGTGAGGTACCCCAAGATTTTGGTTTAGGCTCGATACTCTTTAATATCATCATAAATGATTTAGATAAGAGAATAGAAGGGGAACTCATCAAATTTGCAGATGACACCAAGCTGGTAGAAATAGTCAACATCTCAGAAGATAGACTCAAGATCCAGATTGATCTTAACAGACTTGAAGACTGGGCCCTATCTAACAAAATGAAATTCAATGTAGAGAAAAGTAAGGTTTTAAGAAAGAAAAGCCAAATATACAGGTACAGATTAGATGAAACTTGGTTCAATAGCAATAACTGTGAGAGGGATCTTGGAGTCCTAGTGGATAATCACTTACATATGAGCCAGCAGGATGCGGCAGCTGCCAAAAAAGCCAATGCAATCCTAGGATGCATTAACTGAGGGATAGAATCAAGATCATGTGAAGTGTTAGTACAGTCTTGGTAAGACTACATTTGGAATAGTGCATCCAGTTTTGGTCACCACAATGAAAAAAGATGTTGAGACGCTGGAAAGAGTGCAGAGAAGAGCAACAAAGATGATGAGGGGGTTGGAGGCTTTAATAACCATAATGTTTAAACTTCAGGTAACCCAAATTTCCCTAATTTCATTACAGAGTAGTTATCATGTCTAAAATACACATATTATTCAGATAGTTACATTTTCAGAAGTATATTCTATTTCTTGTCCTAGTAACTCATCATTTACTAATAAACTGTCTTTCATTGTAACAAACCCCTTTCCATATTACATTTCAAAACTATAGTCTAATAGCCAGTGCTTTTTTTCTTAAAAAAAAAAAAAGGTGCCGGAACTCACACACGTCATACCCTACAAGGTTCCATCCCAAAAAGGTGCCAGAACTCCGTTCTGGGCATTCTATGAGAAAAAAAGCCCTGCTAATAGCTAATTTTCATTTCATTTATAAGTCTAAGTCCTGGATATTAGATCAATCAATATCTCTAAAAATCTCCTTAGCACATTAGGTAAAATTTTAAGCTGTTCCATCATCAATCAGCAATAAGGAGAGAGAGGAAAAGGGAAATCCCATTTTTGAATCTAACTCTAGCTTTCTTTTTGTGCCAAGCAGGTTTCCATACCAGTGCCCCTGAATCTTCAAGTGGGTCTCCCTTCATTCCTACACATGTTGTTTGAATCAAGGGAGACCATCCAGTTAGTCATATCTTCTAACAATGCAATAATTTATTACAGTTACTTTATTTTATAAAGACACAGAACCACTTTTTGTTGTATTCTTCTAAAATTCTACCAAAATGTTTGGTCATCTAAATCAAGGGTTCCCAACCCCTGGTCTGTGGACCAGTACTGGGCCGCGGCATGCCAGCAACCGATCCACACAAATAAGCAAAGTCCCATTTGCGAGATGCAGGTAGTACACAAAACCATGCACCCTCTGGTTCACGGAAAAACTTCTCTCCATGGAACTGATCCCTGGTGCCAAAAATGTTGGGGATCTCTGATCTAAATAGAAATATTTGGCCACCTAAATAAAAAACTCACAACACCGAGGTGTTACATCCAGGGCTTTTTTTCTCATAGAACGGAGTTCCGGCACCTTTTTGGGATGGAACCTTGTAGGAGTAGGCAAGGCAGGTTGTATGACATGTGTGAGTTCTGGCACCTTTTTTTTTTTTTTTTTTTAGAAAAAAAGCACTGGTTACATCGGTTTGATGAAGCTGAATTCAAAAGATTTCCATTTTCTTAGAACACTGAAAAATAAACATTTGTTAATTTTTTTTTATCCCATGCAGCAAACATAGCTAGTACTCCTTCCGTCTCCTATTTTCCTCACAACAGCAATGCTGTGAGTTAGGTTGAGTTAAGAGAAATGACAGGCCCAGGGTCACCCACCTGGCTTTCATGCTTAAGAGAGGCCTAGAATTCATAATCTCCAGCACTTTAGCCATTACATCAGACTATTTTTTAAAACATAAATCACAGTAGCCATGTGATTTAAGGTACTGTATAAATATGATTTAGAAGCCTCAGTGGCTAGGGCCATATAACACATTAAGCAGAAAACAATTGTATCAGAGATTAGCACAGTGTATGTGATTGAAAATATACCATGTTGTAACAGGGGCTCTTTCATGATCGCATACAATATAAACATTATTTCCTCCCTGATGATTGTTATAGAATCATATAAATGATAATCTTCACTCCTGATAATAAACCATAATTGCTTTTAGCTGAGTGCAATATGTGAACCAAGCTGTTCTGGTTTGATAATGATGTCTTTTAGTTTAGCATGATATGTGAACAAAGATATTTTTGTTGATTCCATAAAAAGGTCAAAGCAAGATTTAGCATAGGGATAGCCCACAGAAGGCTTAATTTTTCTTCTTTGGAGAATACTGGCAAGTGTCAATCACATAGTGGCAAGTTTCAATTATATGTCTGTCTGCCTACCTGCCCGCATCTGTCTGTCTGTTTATCACATATATATTAAGGCTCTGGGAGATTTCGTGCATTATTTTCTGCTGAAAATAGCAACACCAAGTCTACCAATATACATGTAATAAACAAAATGTATTACCAACAAGTGCTTTCAGAAGGAAGTCAGAAAAGAAGAGATACGGCTTCTAAAAGAAAACTTTGTGCGCCTTTCCCATAATGATATATGTGATACAGTGTTTATTTGAAATATTATGGTTTATTATTTGCAAACACAGATTGATCTTGAATGTCATACACCTTTTATGTCACGAGACAAATGCAAATGTTTCATATATTGGTGATTATTTTATCCCATCGTTTGTTAAACAACATATTAATGTTTTAATGAAACAATACTTTTTTTCTTCTCTCAACCAACCCTCAAGTTTTATAGAGTTCTGTTAATTTGTTTGCAATTAAACAACAGCAAGACAGAAAGGCAAAATATAAAGGGTTGGGATTAGGATTCAATCTAAACATCCATCCTCTCAATTCACTCTGCCTCTTTTCCCTCCAAAAGAGCCTGCATCATTTTTCCAGTTTATATAAAGAACAATCACTTGAACTGTCTGCCCTTGTAGTGGAATCTTATTCATTTATATTAATGTTACTTGACTCCCTCCTGACTGGAATATTAAATGTAGTATCTAGATTAAATATCGAACTTCATTTTATACCCCCCCAGCTCACTAAAATATAAATAACAAATTGAAAATGTCACTAAAATAGAAACTGGGAAAACACCACATCTGTCAGTTGAGCTAAGTAGAAACAGTTTGAGCGTGCAAAACCGTTTTTAATCTGATGGCAGCCAGATTATTTTCTACCTAAATTGATATGCAACTCTAAGGAATCTGTTATATAGAGGGCTAGAATGGTTGACAGTAATATCTGGCTCAAGAATTATAAGCTGATCTCCGATTATCTTTCATGGCCAATGGTATCATCCTAATAACATCTTATGTGTGGCAAAAATCTATATTCCGAGTTTGAAAAAACCTAAAAACATATAGATTATTGTATCAAAAGTAGGTTACATTCAGTAATGTGTAAAATATTATAAACTCCTGTGTTTTGATATTAAAATTCCTGGTTTTATGCTGAAAAAATTTACTGATATTATCTTGATTGGTCTGAATTATTCTGGAAGTGTTTGAGCTTCAAGTTGAAGAAGTTTTACTATAGCTATATCTGAACAATATTTAGTTTAGACCCACATTTGACAGGAATACAAATTTCCATTCTTCCCTGCAACATCTCTGACAAAGTTTTTCATTCCCATTTCCAGCACTCTCATCCATTACTAAAGAGATTAGTCAAGCTGTTTTGAGATTCATATCCATTTTACCAATGATTTCTATGCCCTGAATCCTTAAACTAAAAATAATATTTAAAGCCTCAGGTTAAGGTTATCTTAAATTCTCTAGAATCTGCACTTGGTGTTGCTGGATTCCATTTCAATACCTCTAAATATTCCAAACAGCATAGGTTTCATTGTAGCTTGCAAAATTAATGTTCTGATGCTGTGCTGATCTTTGAATTCCATTGGACAGAGAATTGAGTGAAGTTTTCCTGTGAAAACTTCACAAAGTAAAATAGCAGACTGTGGAAGAGATGTATGCTGCTTTGCTTTATTCAGCTACAGAAACCTGTATTTGTGAGGCAGATAAGTCTACTGAAGTGATCTGTTCTGGTATACTCTTTGTTGAAGTAGAGCAGGGGTCTTTTGATATTCATAATACTGTTATATCTCTTATAAAAAAACCTTTGAGATCAATTGGCAAGTCCTGCATTACATCTTCTGGAACTTGGTATCTTGCTTTGTTCTTTCCTTACTGGAAATTCTACAGAGATATCAGTCATCCAGCCTAGCAAATATAAGATACCATGGCATTAAAGTCCATTATCACAATGCTGCCTACTGTTAACTATCAAGCACCATTTGCATAAGATATGTTTTCACCACCTGTCAGCTAAATTACACTCACCACTTTTCGCACTGTCATCTTTAGATATATGTGAAATTCTTTTTTTCCAACCTCTTCTCTCACATTAAGTTTATTTTCAGCTTCCTTCCTCATCCATTCCCAGGCATACTTCTATCTGTCTATCTAGGCCTTTTGCTTTCTTCTTTGCAGCCTGAGTCTGAAACATAAATCAATAGACAATAATGGCTGCCTGGAAAAATTAAAAAATAGGGAGGCCCTGCAGTATTTTTCCAGGTCCAATAATAATCATGCCTGAATTATTTCATATATTTAGCTTTTTTTAGAATCTTTTAAAATTGTCAACTGCCTTGTTAGACTTCTATTGACAGAAAGATGTCTTTTATTGTTGTAACACCCCCTGAACGTTTCTGTCTCTGGACGATAACCGACTGCTGAATCACCTTTGCCAATTATTTCAGCAGAATCCCCATCCCCCATAAGAATTTGTGGCCATTTTCTGGGGATGCAGTTGGGGAATCCATCTTATGAGAAAGCTTTGTTGTGTTTCAAACACACTCCTACGCCTGGAGACAGAATTGATAAAAGTTGAAGAAAGAATCTTTATAGCGTCTTTAAATGTTTGGCTAAAACTTAATTTCTTTCCTCAAGGCCTTGCACTAATAATTCTCCAAGATACATTTGTCTTGTCATGGATCAAGGTTGTTGAATCCAACCTTACTAAACTAGGCTTGTCTCCATCCTCAATACGCAAGTTGGACTATGATCAGGCAGAACAAACCCTGAGACAAAGGGTAAGCACATAGAGAGGCAAGTGGAGTTAGAGAAAGCTCCGTTGTTTCTGGCTCCAGATTCTATTAAGTATAATGTCACCCCTACGAGTTATCTCTAGCCAGTTAAAGATAGTGAATCATTGGAAAGCCTTTTCACTTGTGTGATGTCATTTGGTCCCTCAGCCGCCTTAGATGGCAAATATAAAGGGATATATCATTAGCTGAAAGACTGTCTCTGTGACATTTGAACAAAAATTATTTTCTCGATAATTAATAGGTATCTCGGCCATTCTGACACGCTTTATCTTCAGTGGTTACTTGAGGACGAATGGATCGACATAGTAAAGTAGCTAGATTCTGCACAGGGGCACTAAAGATTCATGGGAACTTGATGAATAATTCATTATATCAACTTTATACAATTAATGCACCAAATCTTTTGATGATATTACCCTGTTATATTTTAGTACCTCACAACTATAGGTTTTTACAATTTAAGGATTAATATTACATTATTGCTTAGTCTGTGATGTTGTTTACCTGCCAGTGAGAGACTGCCAAATTATGATTTTAACATAGATTTTATTTTATACTAGAATCTTTAACCAGATACTCTTTGAGTATTTTAAATTGTACTAGTATTTGTAATAAATATTTTTTTTATCTCCTGAATGTAAAATTCATGGATGAATTCAGATTTAAAATCTGTTCTGATTACTGCAAATCATTTAAATAAAAAAACAAACTGTGGGGGAAAAATCCCCCCATTGGGCAGCATCAACAGTCTTTATTGTTTGTCTTTTGTGGGATAAGCCTGAGTCATGAGTAATAGAATTCATACTTATGAGTATGAAGTATGAGGCATATTATCTCAAAAGTGAAAGACGTATCTTAGATCTGCAATTCAACTTATAGAAAGCAGCCACACTTTGAAAGAATTGCTATTTCAAGTTAACTGACAAGGGCAACATTTCCAATTTAATAAACAATATTTGCTCTATGATGCAGGACATATACATATTTCCCAAAGCTGAATATATGTGACCTCCCAATCCTCAAAAAATGATCTCCAAATGAAAACAGTTTTACTATGTACACAGTATGGTGTGAATAATTGAGATTGTACAGTATAAATCATAACTGTATCAAAATGGATGTCAGACATTAAATTTTAAAAACAACATGCATGTAGAAAATCAGTACACCAGAGATAAACAAAATCACATCTCCCTGTTCTGCTATGTTATAAATATTTAGAAAAGAAACTGGGGCAAAATAACTTTGAAATCACAGTGAACTCTCTCCAAAATAGACCACCTGATCTTTATCTTTGTGAGGTTTAAATCAGCAGTTCCCATATTGCAACTGCAAGATCTAATAACAGCAGAAGAGGGGTAGCACAGGGCTGAATTGTGGCATCCTTGGTGCTCGCTAAGCTTGGTTGTTTTCTTGCAGACATTTCATTACCCAACTAGGTAACATCATCAGTGCTAGTGAGTGTGTAGTTTGCTCTGTTTATATACTGTAGCTTCCCCTGCCAGTGTTAGCGTGGGTGTAGTTTTCTCCTGGGTAGTTCTTTGACTAGAGTATTGTTTTCTGCTTGATTTTTTGACTGGCGTTAATCCCAGTTTATCTAGGTGTTGGGTACTGGAGAGGACATGTTGTGGAATTTGTTTCCTTCTTAGTTTCTTGTCTCTTTTAAATGAAGTGTAAATAGGGCTATTTCTAAGCGTCTGTTGATGGCTGATTTGTCTGCATAACAAGTTTAATGATTTTGGATTTGGCTTGGTCTAGAAAGCCCACACTTTCCCAGTTGAAACTGTGGTTGAGTCTGTCTTGTATGTTTAAGGAGTTTTCCCTGTGTCATTTCACTGCAGGTTGGTGTCCATGAATGTACTCTGCTAGTTTTCTCCTTGATTGTCTAAATCAGCGGTTCTCAACCTATGGGTCGCAACCCCATTTGGGGTCGATCGACCATTTTACGGGGGTCGCCAAACAATGCGATCTGCCATTTTCCCCCCTCAGGGGGCGGCGCCGCCCACGCGCGCCATGCATGGGGGCGCTGCCGCGCATGCGCGCCACACATGGGGGCGACACCGCACATGCACGCTGTGCATGGGGGTGGCGTCGCACATGCGCGCCGTGCCGCGCATGCGCGGCACGTTTGTGTGACGGCAACCCCGTCACACAAACATTGAGAAACGCGGGTCTAAATCATGGCTATTACAGCCTTTATTCTGTATACTGAAGGTGTTTTTTCTTCTTGGGCTACTGGGACCTTTGGGTTACTTACGTTTTGGAATGCATTAGTTGGGTTGTGTGCTACAATGATGCTGTGTGGCTGCAAAAAGATAACACTAGCATACATGACATATTTATCATGTATGTTAGTGTTATCTTTTTTACAGCTTGTGTTGATTGTGCTGTAGTGAGCTGAGTGGTCAGACATTTGTTTTGATCAAGTTGCATGGGTATCCCCGTTGTTATAAGACATTGTATAGGCGGACTTTTTGTGGGAGGTTGGGTTGTTACTTTAATAATGGACTACTTGGTTACTGTGGATTGTTTTTCTATAGCCTTGCATTTCTGTCTTCCTACAAGAGAAGTTGGGCAATAAGATTATTTAAAGGAGCACAAATGTTCTGTAGTAATCCAGAACACTAGGAAAGGAAGCGGACTGCCTATACAACATCTTCCAGTAAAATGGATGCTCACTGTCTTTAAACAAGGAACAAACTCCACACTCACTAGTATTGGTGACATTACCTAGCTGGTTAATGAAACAGGTGCAGTAAAAATGACATATTTTAGAAACTAGGAAAGATAAAGTATAGGAGAACAATCACATGACATAAGCACTGTACACATTTGTAATTCTGAAAACATCTGATCAACTTCACTTTCTCAGCATTTTTGTTTTATTCTTCTCACTGAGCTTTTAATTTTAACCAATGCCTTGCATGACTAACGGTACCATTTCCCCAGTGTACCTGGATTTGTTGCTATTTGTGTTCAACCATGATGCTAGCCAAACCTCTGCATTTTTTAAATTTTACAATTCGATATGCTTTCTGAGAAGCATGAGGCAGTTAGCCTTGAATAAGTATGAAATGACTTACAATCTGATACATAAACCAATTCTCTGATGCACTGTAGGTATTCCCACATGAATGTTCTGCCCTGTTTGCTTGCTTCACCTTTCTTGACATGTCAGTTTTTTAAGGTTACATTGGAACTAAAATAATTTAGAAAGTTTAAAGTTAATCTTAAAAATCTGCCTGCCCCCATCCCTGAAAGAAAACTCAATTAGTCTTTCCACCTTGTGACCCAGCCGCATATCATAAACTTCTATCAGATTGGGGGGGGGAGGTTATGGCTCTTAAACATAAAGAAGTGAAGTAATGATATTTAATTTTTTGTTTGTGATTCTCATGCACTAAGGCAATCATACTGCATCTTTAGTAAAGAAAAAAACAATAAATTTTACTTTTAAAGAAAGGCGAGCTCTGGTCTGGAATACTCTATTTCAGACATGTCAGACATAAGGCCCGGGGGCTGGATGAGGCCCATGAAGTGGTTTCATGTGGCCTGCGAAGCCATCCTGGAAACAGTGAGGGAACGGCCCCCGCTGCCTTGGCCCTGGCCCAGGCCAGCCGGGAGCCAATGTACAATTTTGTGGTGGCCATCTATGCTAAAACACATTCAGTCTTCGCTCCATAAGCCCCCCCCCCGCATGGCCTGAGAGGAACAGTGGGGCTCCTCCAGTGGACCATGCCTTGGCACTTGCCCTGGTCCCACCCCCTTCTGCCAGAACCCTCAATCTGTCCCACTCCTGCCCAGGCCCCCACAGGCACCCTTGATGCGAACGGTGTAGAGCTGGCCATGCCCACTGAGTAAGCCACACCCATGCCATCCACACCCATCCAGTAGGCCGCACCCACCCTGGCCACACCCACCTGGCCCCCTGAGGGCAACCGCAATGCTGATGCGGCCCTCAATGAAATTGAGTTTGACACCCCTGCTCTATTTGCTTATTTTGCTTATTACTGAGCTGTGAAAACTGGGACAGAAAAATTTATCAATCCATTATCATTTTAATCCTTCCAATAATGATAATTTCCTGGGCTGATCACTGGATTTTTTTTAAAAAAAGTACAAAGAAAAGAATTTCATTAGAATACATTAATAAATAATAACAAAAGGAAAAGAAACATATAAATAAATAAAAGCCAAGGTATAAAGCAGCCAATTAAAATAAAAACTATCTCTAAAAATTCCAATTACTCTTTAAATAGAGAAATTGCATCTCAAAGCAATCTAACCCAATTTTCTTTGCTCATATTTGTATTACAGGATTTGTTTTGGAACGCAAAACTCTGTTTCAATGCACAAAAGACAAAAAGAGATAAAAATAAAATAGGACCCTTCTCTGGTGTTTGCTTGAATTTATAACAGCAATCAAAGTTGATAAAGTGATGGGGTGCCCCTCTAATCTGACCATTTGGTGAGAGCCCCACCTGGATTATAGGCTAAGACTATGGACAAAGAGGAACTCTGAACCGTGATTGGCTGTAACTCTTTACAGCCATGCATATTTCTGGGGAAATATATGGTTTGGTTAAAGAATTAAGGCTGTGTTTCAGGGCATCTTTTTCTTTTAAATTCAAGGGCTATGTTGTTGACTAGTAGTCCATACAGAGTCAGCTCTAGAAGCAAGTGTTGTGTTCATTTTCTTTTGAATTTCTTTATGACATTGCCACTCAATATGGCATAACCAGAATCAGAAGATGAAAAGTGTTCTTCTCTCAGTTGACTTTAAACTTTTATGCATACAAAGGAATCAGTGTACAAGGCTAATCTATAAGTGCATATGACATGCGTATATGTCAACTCTAAATGATACGAAAAGTTATTTTGTTCAAGTTAAGCTCTGCATCAGTCAATCACAAAAACTATCGATAAAAGAAGATTACACAAAAGATATAACAAATAGATCAGTGCAAAGGATTTGAAAAAGGTATCTTACAAAGAGTATTACAACTCCAGAAGCACTTGTTTTTCCTTTAGAAGAGTTGCATGGCTGCTTTCTCATTTGAAGAGAGATGCTTTACTTGTACTAACTGTTGAGTCCTCGAGTAAACGGCGAATGAATAGAGCACATTCTGTAATTCCAACAGCCTTTTATTTCAGTAGTTCTCTCTCCGTCACAGCTCTGAGGCTCACAGGCCTCTCTGACTCCTTTAATAGAATCCCTGGGCAAAAAGGTAACATTCTGGCACGCTTCTGCACCTTGCGCATGCGCACGAAGCTGGCGCCACTCAGTCTGGTCCCGGGCAGCTTGCAACTGCCCGGGACCATTGCAACGTCCCGAGCCTGCCTTTGCAGGCTCAGGACACAACACCCCTTCCCCCCCGGATGAGACTTATTAACTATATAGGTAGTTATACGCGACCTCAACACAAGCGTGGTGTGCCAACCCAAGAACCTGCACATCTGTTGCAGCTGTTCACTAGCCACACCACAGAATGGTATCATGCTATTGTTTTGGAATTAATTGCCCAATACTCACACTCCCAGTTTTCCAACAACAGCAGGCACCTTCTCACTTTCCTTGCTTTGACAGCAGGGTTACAAAGTCCTCAAGGTACTTGAGAGATCTTTTTACTCTCTGTGACCTCTTCAGGTTCTGAGAACCCTCTACTTCCTCTTGTGCAGAGGATGGAGTGGAATTGCCCCCTCTTTTAAACCCTGGTGGTCCCCGTGAACTGTGTCCTGTTGCCTGGTCTGCTTGCTTGCCCACTGGGCTCATCAGACCAGGACTTTGCTCCCCCCTGAACCTAGTTGACCTGCCTAACTATAGGCTCTCGGGCCCTTCTATGTGTCTGCCAGTGTTTGGCATTTCTGTAGAACTCTCCAAGTCCACAATGGACCTATCAAAGGAACGCATCCCTTCACTCCCAAGCCCCGTAATGGGATTGTCTGGGGTTTCTGCAGTGCCCCAATACTCTGTTGCCCCCCATTCTATGCCGGAGGTGCCAGAATCAGGATTTGCCTCTCTGACTACCTCCCTGTGTGAAGACTTCCTTTTGGAAGCAGTAGCAGTACTGGGCCAGCTTAACTGTTTGTGTGCCAGTTCTCTTGCATTGTTTGGGTTATTTGGATGCTCCCGGTTATTCTCCCTGACTGGAGTGCTGAATGGTAGTTGTGAATGATGAGTATGCCCCCTGGGTGACTCTCTGGCTGGAGTAGGCACTGGTGCCTGTATTATTTCTTGTTCCCCTGAATTCCTGTTAGGAACACTTGCGGAACCCTGGAACAGGCCTTCTTCGGCCTCTCCGTTTGGCCCCGGCTGCTGCCAACACCCTTCCCTTTGCCCAGGAGTTACAGAGGGTAAGTCCAGTCTCGTACGCAACTGATCGATATGCCGCCGAAGGACAGGACCATCGTCCAAGGAGACCTCGTAGGACAATGGACCAGTGACCTTGCATACTACGGCAGGAACCCACAAGTGACCGGGCTCATAGTTCCGGGTCCATACTGAGGCACCCACTTGCAGACACCGTGGTGCCCTGGGTTGGGTGACCTAGGAGGCAGTCTGTCTGGGTGCAACCTGTCAAGTTTGGTGATCAGTTTGCGTCCCCAACGGAGTTCAGCTGGGCTCTTCCCAGTGGAAGTTGAAGGTGTGGTGAGCACCGACACAAGTGGCATCCATGCACTTGAGCCTCTATTTCCCTGACTAACCCTGGCCACCATAAATGGCTATGCGCAAGCGCCTTCATCCTGACAATGCCAGGATGACCCTCATGAAGGGAAGCCAAGACCCTAGGTCTCATTGAGGTAGGAATAACAACTCTGCTGCCCCATAGCAGACAACCCTGAAAAGTGGATAACTCATGCTTCTTGAGCCAGAAACTCTGAAACTCAGTACCTGGACAACTCTCAGGCCATCCAGACAAAACCCAGGACAATACACGAGTGAGTGTGAGATCCGTGGCTGATTCAGCAGCCACATCCCTGGCATTTAACGGCGACTCAGGCAATGCCTGAATGGAAAGAATGTTGATGGCAGGGGCAGGGCAGCCTCTACCATTTGTAAAGGTAATCTACTAAGGCCATCAGAGTGGCCCATTTCCTTGCCAGGTTTGTGAACCAATGAAAAGTCATAGGCTGACAGAAAGATGGACCATCTCAGCATTCTAGGGGAAATGATATGGGGAGTTTGTTTGTTTGTAGTAAACAACCCCAACAGAGGCTTATGGTCAGTATAGACCGTGAAGTGTCTGCCATATAGAAAATCATGAAATTTTTTAATTCCAGCAACAATGGCCAAGGCTTCTCTGTCTATCTGAGCGTAGTTTCGCTCAGCAGAGGACAAAGTTCTGGAGTAATATGCAACAGGAACCTGAGTTCCATATATATATATATATATATATCACATATTAACAATGGGCACATTTCAATCACACTGTGGCAGTCATCTTAACATTTTTGATACCCTGCTGATACTCATGGCTCATGCTAAGACACTTTGCAAGCCACTATAATGCTTTGCACAGCCTTAATAATGGATATGATTAAGTTAACTCTGCTTTCACCGGTAACACCAAATCTCATCACCAAAGAGTTGTCAGGGATATTTACAGTTTCCTATTTGTTGTTGTTTAAAAAATATTGCTAAATTTCAAAGCATGGATGCTTGCTCATATCTAAACAAAGAAAAGCTCAGAGGGAGACTTTTTTTTTAAAGTACCAATGATGGATCCTTGAATATCAAGAAGTAGTAAGAAGAAACCTCCTGAATATCCTTAAAATGTTCCTTCCTTAGGGCTGAAAAATGACAAAATACTAATAAAACTCTCATGTCTGCTTGATAGTAACTTTCAGGTTGGTGAAATTGAAAGGTATAGGGCAATAATTATTCAACCAAGTTAACTCAAACAGATTAATTTGCAGAATGCTGGAGGGGAGGAAGTAAGCACAATCACCATGTCCAATGATCCTTGCCAGCTTTCAACAAATCAGTGAAGCCAGCAGGTAATCAAAAGTTGTTCCTGCTCCCAATGCTTTTCTGGCTTCCCGTGGTCATTCTGTTTCTCTGTTTAGGTAAGAAAATATATCTGAAAAGGCCCAATGGGTTAGGATTGTCTGTAAATCTTTGAAGCTAGAATAGCAGTTAAGAATATTCTCCCAGCATCCCGGCAAGTGTTTTTTTAAAAATATATGTTTAAATCCTGATATCAGCAGATAGATATTTTTATGCACTGAAGAATAATTCACTATCTGTTAAGACTAAATGAATTTTCCATTGGTATTCATTTTGGGTGTTCATTGCTTGTCACAATTAATGTCATGAGAGCTTTCATTTCTCTGAGGCTACTCCCATTATTTGACTTATTATTCATGTATTCAAATAACTAATTAGAATAGAATATATGCATACATTCAAATTGGCTATGAGAAATTAGTTTGTCACAGGATTCTTTACACTGACCCAGAGCGACATTTATTGCTCTGATTTTCATTGGGCTGTCTCTCTCGCTGTGATAAAATGAAAGCTGCATAATATTTATAGGAACAGTTAATTTGGAATTGGAAATTAGCTTTTTCCACTGAACTATCCACAGCAGGATCATATTAGATTAAGGCATCATACTTCTTTATCCAGAACTGTGCAAAGGACGGTGAGATGCTTCCTCCCCGCTGATTTGCACAGCTATTGCTGGTCAAATTAAATCATTAAGAAAAAAAACCAACCAAACAAACAATTCATTTCTACAATTCAACTCAACAATTCAAATTACAAAGCCCTAAACCAAACAGTATTAGTTTTTTAAAAAAACAATTAGTTGTCTTTTGTCCCAGATTCAGATGATAAAACATGGTAAGTTCCATTTGATTTTGAACAATGATGATGGACATTATCAAGCAGAACAATCCCCAATAAAACTGATATGAGGTGCATGTTAATTATTCCAACTCAACATGATAAGGAGTTTAAAAGACTTGCTGGCTGATCCTGGAATACTCTTGTACTTATAATGGCTGTGGCCCCTTTGATAATTCTCCTGCTCAGTTTAGTTGAAAGGACTATCTATAACAGTGATAGCGAACTTTTTAGAGACCGAGTGCCCAAACTGCAACCCAAAACCCACTTATGTATCGTCGGGTGCCGGGTGGATGTGGCCCATTGGGTGGGTGTGGCCCATTGGATAGGCATGGCCCATTGGGTGGGTGTGACCCATTGGGTGTGCGTGGCTGCAGTGGTAATGGTAGACTGGGCGGGACTAAAAGTTTAATCAATCAATTCCAACTTTGCGAGATCTTTTTTTTCCCCGCGAGAAGTTGAAATTGATTGATTGATTGAAGCTTTTTTTTTTTTTTTGCACACAGTGGTGGAGGCCTAAAGCGAAAAGGTTTTATAAAACCCAGCTGAAGGCCTAGGACTGGGGCGATGGCGCACGTGCCCACAGAGAGGGCTCTGTGTGCCACCTGTGGCACGCGTGCTATAGGTTCGCCACCATGGATCTATAAGAACATAAGAAATGGGAATCTATTCTAATTTTTTGCACTAGCTCTACGTGTAGCATTCAGTATGAAAATTTCCACAGTTCTAGATAGAATCCAATTTCTGTTTTGGGGGCATTGTAAGATCTTCTGTCATAATGGACCCTCCCTTTTGGAAAAGAAATATCAATGTCCCATACTAACTACTTTTATTAAAATGGAGAAGAATAGGAGTGGTGCTGGGTGTTAGTACATAACTGTATTTGTAGGAAATAGTTTATTTTAAAATAAGGATTTGAGCATAATTTTTATGCATTACATAAAACTGGTTGTCATTATTTTATGTTAATGAGATCTAAATTCACAGCTGACTTCTATGAGGAAGGCAGACACAAAATTCTGGTTGCCTTGGGATGACTTCATGATGATGATGATGTTGTTGTAGACATGCATTGAGATCCAACAGATACACTTCTGAAATGGACAATTACCAATTCTGTTTAATTCTAATAAAGAGTGATTCAGCTCACTTGTGTTTTTTATATCCTTCAAAACTGAAGGTTAGACTCGTTCACATACAAATCTTATTTATAATTCCTAACCCATTTAGAGGCATTCATCCTCTATATTTTCTTGAAACAATTTAGGTTAAGATACACTAATTAAAGCTATTGTTTTGGTAAGTCTATTAAATAATCAAGATAAGAATTAAGAATCCTTGGCTTGGATCATTGCCAAATCATAATGCAGCTTGCTTTTTGGCTTATTAGGTTTGTTCAGTTAACCATAGTTAAATAAGAATTAATATAATGTAGAGTAGGATAGAGATGGATGCAAATCTTGCTTTTCTTTCCTTGATAGGGTCCCTGGCTAACTCATCATTGGCAAAGTACAGGGCTATTTTAAAACTTACTTCAAGTTAACAGAGTGCTGAATATTTTCCTGAATGTCACTTTTCTGAAACCAAGCACAAAGTTGGAAAAGATCCTGAAAACCATCTTGACCAATTCTAAGTTTTGTTACATCATGCAAACGTGTGAATGATCATCTAATTTTGTTTCTGTTTTTGGAATGTTACGTGGATATTGTACATCAATCAATCTTTTAGAAACAAACAACAAAATATATCGTTTGAATCTTGCACTGATAAAAAAAATTATGGTGTTGCAACCTGTTGTGGAAGTGTGGAAGTGATACTGTACAAGTTGTTGTTGTTGTTGTTAATTGCGAAGTCGTGTCCGACCCATTGCGACCCCATGGACAATGTTCCTCCAGGTCTTCCTGTCCTCTACCATCTTCTGGAGTCCATTTAAATTCACACCTACTGCTTCAGTGACTCCATCCAGCCATCTCATTCTCTGTCGTCCCCTTCTTCTATTGCCCTCAATCTTTCCCAACATTAGGCTCTTCTCCAGTGAATCCTTCCGTCTCATTAGGTGGCCAAAGTACTTGAGTTTCAACTTCAGGATCTGGCCTTCTAAAGAGCAGTCGGGGTTGATCTCTTCTAGGACTGACCGGTTTGAACGCCTTGCAGTCCAAGGGACTCGCAGGAGTCTTCTCCAGCACCATAGTTCAAAGGCCTCAATTCTTTTGCGCTCAGCCTTTCTTATGGTCCAACTTTCACAGCCATACATTGCAACTGGGAACACCATGGCCTGGACTATACGCACTTTTGTTGGCAGGGTGATGTCTCTGCTTTTTAGTATGCTGTCTAGATTTGCCATAGCTTTCCTCCCCAAGAGCAAGCGTCTTTTAATTTCTTGGCTGCAGTCCCCCATCTGAGGTGATCTTGGAGCCCAGAAAAATAAAATCTGTCACTACCTCCATTTCTTCCCCATCTATTTGCCAGGAATTGAGAGGGCCGGATGCCATGATTTTGGTTTTCTTAATGTTGAGTTTCAAGCAACTTTTGCACTCTCCTTCTTCACCCGCATCAAGAGGCTCTTTAGTTCCTCTTCACTTTCTGCCATTAGAGTGGTATCATCTGCATATCTTAGGTTGTTGATATTTCTCCCGGCAATCTTAATTCCAACTTTTGTTTCATCTAGCCCTGCCTTTCTCATGATGTGCTCTGCATATAAGTTAAATAAGCAGGGCGACAGTATACAGCCTTGCCGGACTCCTTTTCCAATTTTGAACCAATCAGTGGTTCCGTGTTCGGTTCTCACTGTTGCTTCTTGACCCGCATATATGTTTCTCAAGAGACAAATGAGATGGTCTGGTACTCCTGTACAAGTAACCCTTTCCTTAACAACCATGATTTGACTAGCAACTCCATTGCTAAGCAACAGGGTCATTAAGTGAAACTTACAACATCACTCTCACTGTGTTAAGCAAATCACCCACGTCTTTAAGGGAGAAATAATGTCACCGCAATTTGTGATTTCATTGCCAGCTTCTCCACTGTTTGTTGGAAGCCAGTTATGAAGGTCACAAATGGGGATCATGTGACAGCAGGACACTGCTATGATTGTATATTTCCACCAGTTATAAAGAACCCAAATCTTAATCTCATAACTATGGTGGTTGTAAGTACAAGGACCAAACATAAAGTTACTTTTTAAGTGCCACCATAAATTTGAAGATTGCTAAACAAGGTAGTCATTAAGTGAAGATTATATGTACTAGCATATAACATGTGCTATAAGATGCCTCTATGTGATTCCCAGATTCACTATTGTCTATTGAGAGATGTCACTGTCTCTAGGAATAGGGAAAGATTGTGTTGTAGGGAAGAATATCATATAATCATAAGGCTAAATGCTTAAAATGTTCTGATTATACCACTAAAGGGAAAGAGGGCAAAAGGCATGAAAAGCATAATTATGCATAGGGATAACATTGATTGATAGATTAAGACAATATTGACTGGAAAAGCAGCAGCAACAAGATTTATTTCCCATTGTCAAGATTTATTGGATTGCTGTGACATCGGAGCACTGTGAAAGGAACATTGGATTCCTCTGTCCATTCTGTGTAGAATTAATCACAAAAAAACCTGCTTTAGCTCCACAACAAAACTTGTGCTTTTGATGCAGTTGGTCTCCAGTCAAGTCCCTGATATATCCAGAAAAGGCTGAAAAATATCTCAAAGAGCTGCTTCCTGTTAAAGCAATAATGCTGAGCTAGAAGGACCAGTAGTATATCCTAATATTCTAGTATAAGCTGGCTTTCGGTATCTATAACCTGGAATTAAGGAGAAACTTCCTGATAGGGAGGACAATTAACCAGTGGAACAGCTTGCCTCCAGAAATTGTGGGCGCTCCATCACTGGATATTTTTAAGAAGAGGCTAGACCAGTGGTTCTCAACCTTTTTAATGCCGCGACCCCCAACCGGTCGTAAGTCGAGGACTACTCAACTGGTGCAGCACCGTTTGCAGAATGGGACTTTTGGCGGGCTCATCAGGGCAGAGACAGCCTGGACAATTTCTATTGGCTTTTGAAAGCCAATAGAATTAGACTCTATTCAAGAGAGTCTATTCTATTGGCTTTCAAAAGCCAATAGAATAAAAGGGAGTAGCACAACTAAGGAAAAGGGGAAAAAAATGGCGGACTGCGTTATTTGGCGACCCCTGTGAAATGGTTGTTCGACTCCAAATGGGGTCCCGACCCACAGGCTGAGAACCACTGGGCTAGACAGTCACTTGTCTGAGATGGTCTAGTATGTTCATTCGTGTTCCAACTCACTATTATTTTTTGTTTCTATTTTTTTCCCCACTAGAATCCTAAAACATTTACTGGACAATGAGTTTATGGGCTTGGGGTTTTTAAAATTGATTTTTGCATGACAAGAAACTGAATTTGTACTTTTCCTATTAAAAATAAAAAAGTAGTGTTTATTTTCAAATCTTTTTTTTAAAATTTATATCTTTATATTTCTTTATTTGAAGGTTCTGAATAATGCTGTGTTTAAATTGTCAGTAGGCTGGCTTTGAAGATCCAAGGACAGAAACTGCCTGCCTGTATTCAGACAGGAACTTTCTGGCATCCAGACAGTGATTCCTAGTTTGGTTTCCTGCGCAGATATTGACTAGATAGAACCAGGCAGCTATATACCCATTGTGACAGATTTTTTTCAAATATTGCAGATATATAAAATATGCACAGCAGCGATTTGCAAACATTCAAACATTATACAGCATCAAAGTATAGAAATCATCTTTTGTTTAAGGGCTGAAAATTGCTTAAATTTCCAAATAATATTTAATAGGTTGCTTTGCCTACGTAGAATTGCTGTGGAACAGTGCTTTTTTTGTAAAAAAAAAAAAAAAGTTGCAGAACTCACACACGTCATACAACCCGCCTTGCCTCTACTCTACAAAGTTTACCTTTGTAGTTGAAAAAAAACCCCTTCAATTTTTAGTGTAACTGAAAGACTAGGATTTTGTTCAAGGTAAGTTAATACTATTAATGTTACCATGCACTGTGTGGCTTTAAATTAAGGCATTTTATTAATCTTTTGGGACATTTACCACTGGCATACCCATTTAATTTAATGAGTGGAAATGTCAGCTTTCTATGTGGAATGAAATTGGCCCAATAAAACAAAATTTGGTTGCTTGTAAAAGATTGAATTATTTTTAAGAAGTTGTCAAACAAGGTGGAAAAAATTACATTTGGAGTTTAATATGGATATTGACTTGAAACAAATTAAAGTTGAAACTTTGTCGGTGAACAGATTACTTTTAGTTTACCTTTAAGTTAAACCCAATTTAATAAATAGATCTGATTAAACCTCATACTGTAGGTCTATCTTTACATCTGACCAATACATAACTAATATACCGTAATTTCCGGCGTATAAGACGACTTGGCGTATAAGACAACCCCCGACTTCGGCGCCGAGTTGCATGCCTAGAAAATCATCTTATATGCCGGAAGCTGCCGTAATTCCGGCATATAAGATGACTCAGCATATAAGACGACCCCGACTTCGGCACCAATTTGAATACTTTAGAAAGCCGTCTTATACGCCGGAAAATACGGTTTATTATTATTATTAATAATAATACCTCCAAATCACAAAACCCTTCCTGACTGGCCCAAAAGAGAGCAACAGGTGTAGTCCCTACAGGTGATTCATCATGATTTCTTCCCATAATTTTTCCTGTTTAAGCCTTACACTGAATGGTGTTAGCCTTGAGGGAAGAGAGGAGATGGTATCTGCTGAGCCTGTTTCTGATGAACTGGCCAAGCTGGTGGCCAGTCTCAGGTCTGAGACATTTGAAGAACATCGGAATCCAACTGAGAGTCAATATGGATCCTTCAGAGCTCCTGATGAATGTGGAAACATCAGAGAGTGGCGGGTGGGCTAATTCCATTGTGCTCTCAGTTCCCCAACCCTCTTACCTTCATGGATGAAGAAAGTGGAAATCCTTGAGGTTATCACAGCCCAAACCTTGTTGTTCAATGTGAGAAAACTGAGAACTGAGGGAGTAAGACTTGGAGCCAAAGGGATAGGAGGCACAGAGCCAATATTTGCACATTTATAAAAGTTAAATGGTTTAAAATGCTATATTTAAGCCTTCTTGCCAAAGTGCATTGCAGCCACATTGCAGATTTTTAATCTTTTATTTAATGTTATCAAATTCAGATTCATTCCTGCAATCTAAGATATTGATTTGGTGCTGGAGTAATGAACGAAATGGAATGGAGAGGAGAGGAAAGGAAAGGGGAAAGGGGAAAAGGAAAGGAAAGGGAAACCCACCTGCATTTGGTATCCTTCAAGAATTCGGGTTGGGGATGGGGGTTTGGCTATTGTCACCCGGGAGATTGTGCTGGATTCCAGGGATGGGGAGATGTCTGTTGGTGAAGCTGGGTCCCCCGTCACCTTGTCCAGCAGCGTCTCTCATCTGATGCATGGAACCAGAATCAGCCTATTGACCCATTCTGCCATCTCATGTATCTGCTTACAGTGTGGCAGTCAAAGCCCTGAAGAGGATCCTGCAAATAGCCCAGACCGATTCCCACATCTTGGAGGCCGTCAACAAAGACCATGGTTGGGAGATGCTGAAAGATCCTGAGAAGCAGCACAAGGGATTTGCCTCTTTAGGAAGGTAGAGCGCAGAATCTTTTCTTAGGCTTCAAAAGACGATGCTTGACTTTGTCCACGTGGACAAAGGAGATCTTCTGCCCTCCTTTTCAGAGTAATGCAGATGTGCAGAATGGACAAATTTCCGGGGAGACTGATTCCTCATTTGTTTGACTACCTGTTTTTGGAAAAGGAGGCTGCGAGAAAGGATTACGCTGCATTTTTTTCAGAGGTATTTTTTTCACAACTCAATAAATAGGGAGGGAGTTGATAGACGACGACGGGCCTGACCATACAATGCCCTTATTTCCCTTTGTAAACTAGGAAGAGACCAGACTTAGCAGATTAGAGGCTTTTTAGTATTCTCAGCTTATTTTGTGGAGAAGTGGAGCTGCTGCATAAGAATTTAGGAAACAGCTGGAAAAGGAGGGTAGAGCTCTGAGGAGAAGCTGCAGGGGAGAAAGCCACGGATTTAAGGCTGCATTCTTTCGCTCTACATTTTCATCCCATCTTTGCTTCTTCCAACGGCATCAAACAGAGCCGAGGAAACGGAGAGGGAATGCATGAAAGGGGAACATTTTCATCAACCACAATTGGGCTGCAACAACTTCAGGTTGTCCTTGACCCACAACTGTAATGGAATCCTCCCATTAGGGTGGTATGGCCTAATGGTCACGAAATGGATCAGTCATGTGAATGACCAGTTTCTGGGAGATTTTTTTGTGGAGGTTGTTAAGCAAAACACCATTGGGAGGCAAGCCAGTGGTTTCCTAGGAGTCTGGTTTTGCCATCAGCCAGAGGGAAGGGCTGGTTTGGGGCAAAAGCGTCATATAATGAAGTCAGGGGTGGTTAAGTGTGCAAGGTTCGGTCATGTGACTCTGGAGGGGGGGCCCAACCATCAGAATTTGAAATCCTGGTCGTATGTTGTCTCTTTGTGTCAGTCTTAATGTTCAACAGCTGCTTCCTTAGAGTGGAAGTCCTCCTGCTCTCTTGTTCCCCTCAGTTTATCGGCAGGCCTTCTAGAAGAAGGAGAAAGCTCTGATGGAAAGAATCTTCTTTGGCCTGTTTAACGACTGCAGCAGCCTCATCCAACTCTATGGCATCAGAGGAATCTGCAATGCAGCCCCAAATCTCCCCCAAAAGGTAAACCTGGACGTAACAAGGGATGGATGGCGACATCGTCCTTCTTGGAGGAATTTGGTTTTAGGGTTCATGACGTAAATGTCTCTGTGGCCTGATGTGTGTACTTTATTCATGAGAACTGATGAGGCAATGGGGCCACTAATAAAACTGACTTTTTTCCTTTCAAAAGGAAGGAGGAGCTGATTTTAAATCAGTGGTTCTCAACCTTTTTAATGCCGCGATCCACAACCGGTTGTAAGTCGAGGACTATCCAACCGGTCGTACGTTGAGGACTACCTAACCGGTCATAAGTCGAGGACTTTCCCTGCCCAGGAGCGCCGCGCATGTGTGGTGCCGCCCCCTGCGCCGGCCGAGGCGTAGCTGGCAAGCCGCAGAGACGGCGCAGGCTGCCCACCGGCTGGGCCACCACTTTCAAAAGTCAATAGAATAAAAGGGAGTAGCACAGCTAAGGAAAAGGGGAAAAAATGGCAGACTGCATTGTTTGGCAACCCCCGTGAAATGGTCGTTCGACCCCAAATAGGGTCCCGACTCACAGGTTGAGAACCACTGTTTTAAATGCTTGCCTGAAATTTTCAAGAGGTTCACATTGAATGACCCGGCAAGAGCAATGGATGGGATCCTGAAGACTTGTCCAACTCCTCCTCCTCCTCCAGGAGCAGTTCCACTGCCATCCGCACAGAAGGAGGCTGACCTGCACATTGGAGAAACTGAGGAACCTCTCAGTGGATGCAGGCACAGCCTGGAGGATGAACCCCTCAGGGCAGGATTTGGCCGCTCATCTGCACCTGAAAGACACCTGCTCAGGACAGCAAGATTGACCTTCTGGACAAAGAGGTCTGAACAACGAGTCAAAGACTTCTACTCTCTGTCACCACGACAGTTTTAAAGTTGCTAAGTTTCCAAAATACTGGTCTATAGTATGACCATCTCTTTGCAGAAAACACATTCAGAAATCAGAGATCAAATATTACAATTTCTTCTAGAAAATGCCTATGCACCTGTTTCTCATGATTCATCTAACTGATATAGAGCTGACTAATTGTATGTTAATCTGAGGCTTCGATGTAGCTAGGCAATCAGAATCATATCAAATTCCACTTTGTGGAATTTAAGCCAGCTGTGCAAAATTCTGTTTGGTCTTAGGTCAAAATCACAATTCATTCTGAGTTAAAAGACCTAGGATAACTTAGTACAGTAACTCCCACATAACAACCTCACCCACAGAGGTATTAACAGTAAGGATTAATAGCTAAAGACTACAAACTTTGTGAGATGTGTTTTATGTTTTAATATAATGTATTATTTTAATAAAAACCATATGATCCAAAGAGAAACAGGACAAGGTTGCACACTGCCTTCTCTTTTGTTTATTTTATTTCTTGAAATAGTGAATAGAGACATCAGACAAGATGAGAGAACATGGGTGTAGAGATTTAAAAAAAGTCATACAAATTAAGAGCTATTGCGGATCGCTTTGTTGCTTATTAAGAGACATGGTGGCATAGTGGTTAGAATGCAGTACTGCAGGTTAACTCACTGCTCACTCTAGGACTGCCTGGCTGAGGAATTCTGGGAGTTGAAGTCCACAAGTCATAAAAGGGTCAAGTTTGAAGACCCCTGCTCTAGGAGTTCAACTCTGACCAGTTCAAGGTTGACTCAGCCTTCTATCTTTCTGAGGTTGGTAAAATGGGACCCAGATTGTAGGGGGCAATATGCTGACTCTGTAAACCACTTAGAGAGGGCTGTAAAGCACTGTGAAGCGGTACTATAAGTCTAAGTGCTATTGCTATTGCTGCTAGAATGGGAAAAGTCAGTGAGCCACTAACAGAGATACATATACCCGCTTATCTTCTAGTAGATGAGATGTTATCATTTATCAATTTCTTACTGTACTCTTCATAGGGCAAATAGTCTTTCCACAAAAGAAGCAGTAGGTGTTAATTTGACATCAGAAATGACAGTTGTGATGATGAAAAAGTAATATGGGACCACTTCAGCCTTTGAGAATGTTCGCTACTGAGCTTATCAAAAGAACATAAAGGACAGATTTAAAATATAAAAAGCTAAATTACCAGGCATCAAGAAGTTTCAATTTTCTGTGCCTTGAATAGGAACAAGAGTTTGTTATTCTACCACCACCAGTTTTACAATGAGAAAATGGTTATGTTATCTCCCAACTTCTGTTTTGTTAATGGCTGCATTGTTATCACCATTTGTACTTTCTACATGTCCATTATCTCTGATTTTTACAATTTATTCTATCCTCAGTCACAGTTTAAGTATTTGCTTGTAACTAACAGTTTATTTATCTGATAAAGTGGGCTGCTAATGTCCTAAGAAAAGTTTTAGTCTTAAAGTTACCACACTGCGTTCATGCTGCAATAACCCCACATGCTGAATATGAACATTTCAAACTTCTTTTATTGCTTCCTTCCAATATTGAATCTCCGCATATTAATGCAAGCCCAAGATCATTTAGAAAGCCAATTTTAAACACTTTTCAAAATGAGATGTGTGTATGAGAAACACCAGCCAGAAAAGGATTGTGGTGCTGGATGCTATTTTTGCTATACAATGAATGTGCTTTTACAGGGCAATATGCCTATACTTTATTCATATGCAATGACAGCAGCATTGATTGAGCAGATGAAAATGAGTTGTGTATTTTCTTATGCTCCAAAGTAGAAGTTGATGAGCTCTATTGTGTGAGTGCATTTTCTCCTCATTGAATGAACTGGCTAATTTAAGTTGGTATTAAGCAGAATTTTTTTCTATTAGCTATGCAAAACTGGTTCTTTTCTCCCTGATGGGACATGCGTTAAAATAAAAGCGGGATGAGAAGAGTGGTGAAGAAGAGTGAAGTAGATGGAATGAGTGAGGAAATGGAAGAAAAGGCTATTAGCAGCTTGTAGATTGAACAAAACTACAGTAGTAACTGCATTGGTTTTAGTGGCTTTACTCTAAATGTAAACTTTCAAACCCTTTGAAATCTGGAAACAAAATGTGATACCTACCCTCTGCTAGAAAATATGAGACAACATTAAACTGGACAACTTAAAATTTATTATTCAAGTCACAAGATTAGTTGGCTCAAGGGAAATTATATGATAGTGTACATATAGCCAATGAGTTGGAAGCAGCTTTATGATGAAGGATAATTTTTAGTTATTGTACTTCTGTTATTGTACTTTTAATCATTCATCTTGAACCTCATCTGCCTATAAAACTTAACCAAGGATGGAACTTTAAGATGAATAGTTGGAGAACTAAATAACTTGAGAGGAATCCTATTTGATTCTTAACAGAAGTACAACTCTAGTCAGTGACAGTGTCAAATCTGTAATGCTCACTTTGTTAAGAAAATTAATGCTATCATTGATTTCTATTGTGCCTTCTGTTTTGTGGTAGTCTTTCCTAAGAAATGAGTTGAGTTGCTGAGTGCCATCAGGACTACAGTCAAAACTATTGAAATGATTACTTAAAGCATAAGAAGGGTAATACCAGGAGAGAGAATGTCTTTCTTCCAACTCTACAAAGAAGACAAGGCATGGAATCTGGACAGATAGTAGAAAAAGAAAAGAGAAACTGTGTGTGAATAAGATATTTTATTTGGAATAAATGGCTGACTAGAAGTTTAAAAACTGAATTTTAAAAAAGTAGATATATTGCAACTATTTAGTTATGATATTGTTTATCTGGCACCATTTATAGTTTATTTCTTTTAAAATAGAGGAATATTAACAGGAAAGCCTTATAGCTTATAGTATGTAGGAACTTCCCTATTGTTAAGTCTTGGGGAACTGGCACTGAGGTCAGAGAATCATAATATTAGAAGAGGTCATGTCCAAAGTAAGGTACATGTCAGAATCCAATTATATTTCATTTCTAGTTATCAACTATAGAAAACCCCATTTCTGCCTTCTCTGGATTCTGTCATACGATGAAGGGAAGGGGGTGAACAAAGGGGCTTTATGGCCCTCACTTCCTTCAGTACACTTCAAAGGGACTAGATGTGGATATCACCAAAAGGACTAACGATAACAATGGGGCTATTACCTTTCATGTACTCCTCTCTGAAGTCTCCATCCAGCCAGCAGTAAGGAAAAGGGGGTGGGAGTGTAATGCCTAAGACTGTCGCTGGAAGAAGGGGGTGATTGGGTCGGGCTACTGGGGAACCCCTTAAAACCTTGAATGGGAGAGCTTGGACCCCAAGTCCTGTCTAGAACACCTGCAACCATTTTCCCTTAATAAAGGATGCCTGTTGGAAGAACTATTCCAAGAGTTCTGTCTTCTTAAGATGCAAAGTGGGGTGGGTCCTTACAGTACATAACAAATGGTACTCCATATTTGAACAGTGCTGTCATATTGCCCTTAATCAAGGGTCTTCAAACTTGGCTGCTTTAAGACTTGTGGACTTCAATTCCCAGAATTGGCTGGCTGAGGAATTCTGGGAGTTGAAGTCCACAAGTCTTAAAGCAGCCAAGTTTGGAGACCTCTGCCCTTACTGATCTTTTCTCAAAGTAAAACATACCCAACTCCCTCAGCCTCTCTTCAGAGTTCAGTTTCTATTCCTTTGATTATCCTCAGCCCTGCTTTTTCCCAACTGCGTAATGTGTTCACATCTTTAATTTGTGGGGCTCAGAAGTAGACATAGTGTGTCTAGTAAGGTATAAACTCAGCAGAATATAAATGTAAATTTCATTTTCTATTTATAAACTATAAGCAACATTCAGCTACTAGGCTTTATGTGACCAGAATAAAAGGAACATTTTCCTATGTACAGTATTTACTGTATTTATAGAGATAGGCAATCTTGCAAATGACATTCTTAAAAAATTCTCTGCCCATAGGATTAAATTGATACTAAGGATCAGCAAGGATAAATCCTGATGTATTAATATGTATAAAGTTGCATTCACAAGTGTATAAAATTGCCGAAAACATTCTAACCACTGTCCTGGAGATTAAAAAAAGGAGAGGCTGGAGGGAAGACAGGCTGAATTTTATGCATAAAGATGCATAAGTCCGAATATATCTGGTCGTGCTTTTTATATCTTGTATGGACATATAGAAGATACTTTAGCAATAAAACACAAGCAGATCGTACAGGGATGTTATGCTACAGCTCCATAATACATTTTATACACACACACACACACACACACAGAGAGAGAGAGAGAGAGAGAGAGAGTGCAATGCCCAATTTGAACCATATCCTTATGTCACGCAAATGAAGGGGAAAAAATTAGGGGTGCAAAAAGTCCTGTGGAACATTAAACCATCTATTTCACATTAAAAAATGTTAATATTTTAGTAGATTTAAAATTAAAAACGATTTATCAAAGTATTTTATTTCAAGCTCTCTGAAACACTAAAGAATGTATCAAAAATGATGGATACCAGATTTTCTCTATTGGTAATGTCAAAGATTTGAAAGGTCACTGACTGATACAACTGGATCTTGTGAAATACGAGCATCTTTTGGTAATAATATTTTAATGTACTTAACTAGATTTATGGGGAATGCTTTAATGTTGAAGGTGTTAATATTATGTTACGTCCCAAACTTTCGCATCTGAGTATTTTTGAGCTGCTCTGGTTGTTTCAGGCCTGGAAGTATTGTTAAGAGAACAAGGGTCTCAATCTTTAAGCCAACAGAAGCTGTGCACACTGCTTTGGATGATTGCACCAAAAGTATTGCTTTTACTGTTGTAGCTGTTATTAAAGGAGATAACTAGACTGTTTCCTCTCTTTCTCAAGAAATAAGATTGGGAGAAGAGAACAGATGCTGTATTCTCCATGCACTCATTCAATTTCATTTTCTTTAAACATCTGCCACCCCATCGTGGACCTCTGTATGATAACATCTGCAAACCTATTAAATTAATGCAGAGATGACTTCTAGATTATCATGGTTATAAAACTGGTGTCCTATAGGTAGAGAGGGAGGCAGGATAAAAGCTTTGTAAGGGTACAAAAAAGAAATGATTGCTTATCCGAAAGCTGGGAGTATAAAATGAGTACATTTATAAGCAGTGCTGTGCTTGAGGCCACTATTATTGTTAATTATTTCTCTACTCATAAAAAATCACAATGGAAGTACTGAAAGTAATAATTAGAAAACTCACTCCTGTCTGCCTCAATGTAAAAAAATTAATCTCTCTTCCCATCAGTCACTATGAATAAAATCTCAGGCCTTTGCTGAGGTATGCCTTGTTTTCCATTATTTTCATGTGTATTAGACAGTATCTTTATTAAGCTAGTTCAAAGGCTGTACAGACAAATTACATAGGGCTAATAAAAGTATTAACAATATGGATTTTGGGGATGTTTATTGTCTTCAAGCATAGCTGCCTTTCTCACAGCAGCCAAATACTGGCTAATTTATAAAATGGTTTGCTTTAGTGTGATGCAATCCAGTCCTTTGCAGGTGGGAATAATTCAGGGAAGAGAATTCCTTGTGGTTTTTTAATTCAACTTGCAAGCTTTATGACATGGGCCATTATTTCTGTCTCAGGACACGATCCATACCTGTTGCATTTAAGAACAGATCTTGTTCTTATTTCTCTTGGACAAATTTTGCTTTTGGCAAATTTCTGCTAATTAAGTAATCACCGTCATCATGCATTGACTTTAGTGGCTCATTTGCATTCCATGTGTTTAGTCATTGGCCAACGCTTTGGGCAGCTTCCTCAGACTGCTTATCTCAAGTTATATCAGACTTTAGTTTCTGTGATGACTTAACTTCATGTGTTTTTGGTCATATTGAGGAGGAAGTATTAGGACTGAAATCTAACCGGCAGCATTTGGCCATGGGATAGTAGTATTAATAATGCTGTTCATAAGCCTACAATATTTAAAATGATAATTTCTAATTCATCTTTCAAATCTTTATTATTCCCTTTCCATTCTTTTGTGGGCTTTCTAGTAGTTAAAGCATGGCACACACACACACACACACACACACACGGAAGTCTCCAGAATTATCTATCTATCTATCTATCTATCTATCTATCTATCTATCTATCCACTTAACATTGGGCCCAAATGTCCAAATGAGGCTGGCAGTTTTTTCCTAGAGAGGTGAATGCATAAAGCACATGGAAGAAGCTAATTTGGTGAGGGAATGAGGGAATCACTGCACTATCCTTCATGGTGCTGACAATGATTTTCTAATCATCCAGGAAAATATGTCTCAATGTGAAGTGTATCTGACTGTTTAGCTCCACATATATGTTGACAGTTGTTAAGTGAATCTGGATTCCTCACTGACTTTGCTTGTCAGAAGGTTGCAAAAGGTGATCACAGGACCTTGGGACACAGCAATGATCATAAATATAAACCAGTTGACAAGCGCCTGAATTTTAATTACATGATCATGGGGATGCTGCAAAGGTCGTAACTGTGAAAACTTCACATTTTTCAGTGCCGTTATAACTTTGAATAGTCACTAAACGAACTAAGTGTAACATTAAAAAAGAGAATGTGTTACAGATCGTAACTGATAACGACAATTTTGCCTTACCTTTTATTTACTTCTCCATCTTATAAATTCATTTCCCCACATTATAAAAGGATCCTTAACATTTCATCTGATGTATCTGAGGCAAAAATATCTTATCTGTTAACACTAAATAGAATCCACTTACCTAACACTTCCCTCTCTCATGTGCTATGGAACATTGTATAAATGGCATAAACCATCTAAACCAGTGGTTCTCAACCTGTGGTCGGGACCCCATTTGGGGTCAAATGACCATTTCACGGGGGTCGCCAAACCATGCTGTCCGCCATTTTTTCCCTTTTCCCTAGCTGTCCTACTCCCTCTTATTGGTGGCCACACCCACTTGGGGGTCACCACAACATGGGGAACTGTATTATGGGGTCACGGCATTAGAAAGGTTGAGGATCACTGATCTAAACTAAAGCCATCTAATAATATTCATCAATTTTATAGTTAAACATAATTTAAGCAATAAAACAACCATCCAACCTTGAGCTTTTTATTCCTATTTCAAAATAAAGCTGAATAAAGGAAACATCTTCCTGTGTTTTGCTTTGAAGATCTGTGGATTTCTTTCTTTCTTTTTTTTTATTGAAATTTTTTAAAATTTTACAAAAAAAAAAGTTCCCTCCCCCAAACCCTCCCAACCCACCCCAACCCTCCCCCAACCTTCCCAGAGCTGAATACAGGCTTAATTGAAATTTAAAAGAAAAAAATTTAAACACAAATAAACCATATACAAATTTGGTTACAATAATTAAACAAATCATAAAATACTTTAACACCAATACTTAAAAAACAGAAAGAGAAAAAGAAAAGAAACAATAAGAAGGAAAAGAAAAGAAAAGAAATTAGAAAGAGAAAAAAATATCTAAAAAATATCTTAAACTTTAAATATAAATTATTCAAAAGCTAAATAATATTTTTTTATATCATACTTATATTGTATAAAATTTATCCATCTTTTCCATACCAAAAGGTACTTCTCTTGCGATTGATCTTTCAAAAAAGCCGAAATCTTTGCCATTTCCGCTAAATAGGAAACTTTAAAAAACCATTCTTGCAAAGTAGGCAAAGATTCCTTCTTCCAACATTGCCCTACTAACAACCTAGCCGCTGTAATTAAATTTAACATTAATATAGTTTCTTACTGTCACAGTCGGAAACAATACCCAACAAAAACAATTGTGGAGTAAATTTTATCCTTCTTTTAAAAATTCTTTGAATATTCCACCATATCTTAATCCAAAAAGCTTTTATATTTTTGCATAACCACCAAATATGATAATAAGTAGCATCCAAGCAACCACATCTCCAACATTTAGGCTGCAAGTTTGAATACATACGAGACATTTTTTGTGGATCAAGGTGCCATCTGTAAAACATTTTATAAAAGTTTTCCCGTAAGTTTTGGGCTTGTGTAAATTTAACATTCCTCACCCAAATAATCTCCCAAGTATCTAATGGAACCTATTCATTAAAGTTTTGTGCCCATTTAACCATACAATCTTTAACTAGTTCTGCTTCTGAATCCAGTTCCACTAACACCCCATAAATTCTTTTGATATGGGTTCGTCTTTGATCTTTTATTTGTTTTAACAAATTCTCATCCTCTCTAAGCAAACCCACCTTACAATCTATCTTCCACCTTTCCAATAATTGTCTATACTGAAACCATGAAAAAATAATATTTTCTTGTATTAAGTCTTCCATGGATTTTAAGTACCAATTTTTACCATCCCATCTAAGTAATTGTATATAAGAAATACTATCCATCTTAACTCCTCTCCTTATCCCTTCTATCGCATGCTATGGAATAGCCCATAATGGGATTCTTAAATCACTTCTATAATATTTCTTCCAAACCCAAAGTAAGGAAGTTCTTAAAATATGAGACTTAAAAACCCTGTCAACCTTCTTATTAAAAATTAAATAGGCATGCCATCCAAAAAGTAAATCCCATCCCTCTAGGAGGAGTACATCTACGTTTGTTAAGTTAACCCAATCACTAATTAATGTTAACACCACAGCATCATAATACAATTTCAGATTCGGTACCTTGAGTCCACCTCTCTCACGAATATCTTGTATAATTTTAAGTTTTACTCTTGGTTTTTTCCCTGCCCAAATAAATTTGTTGATACCTTTCTGCCATTCATTTAAATTAACCTCATTCTTTAGAATAGGTATCATTTGAAATAAAAAGAGAAACTTTGGCAAAACATTCATTTTAATCGCTGCAATTCTCCCCAATAGGGACAATTGCAGCTTCTTCCAATTTCCCAAATCCTTTTGTATTTTAACCCACAGCCTTTCATAATTATTTTTATACAGTTTTGCATTAGAAGCAGATAAAATAACCCCCAGATATTTTACCTTATTAACAAAAGATCTGTGGATTTCTGTTATTTCCATCAGTCACTATGTTGGACTGTTACTCAAGTGGAAGGTAATTTAAAAACCCAAATCCCTATTACAATATCTTTACAGATGAACTCAATGTCCCACAAGACAGGGAACTAGCTTTGTTAACATAGTTGTTCAGTTTCTTTTGAGTTCTTCATCTCAAATATTGAGAAAGTTGTTGCTTTGTCTAAAGATAGAATCAGGTTTAATTAATGGTTTTATATTTTGGCAAGTGTGACATCAATCACATTGGCTTTTTCCTCACTGCACTACAGTTGTATGTGTAGAATCATAGTTTAATTTATATTTTCTCTGTGTATGATAGAACTTGCGTCAACAGAGTATGTTGCCTATTGTCCCATTTAATCTAAGGTTGCAACTAATTTTGGAATAGATTGAACATCTGCTTCTTTTTTGTTATTTCCAGCTTGAGAAAATTCTCTTGGGTTCCATGTAGGATTGCTATGCTGATTTTAGTTATGTGAAGTGACCAGGTAATATGTATGAGAAAAATGGGAGTTGAGGCAGGTGAGAGAGATTCCTTTAACTTAAAATAGTTTCCTAATTTCTCCGTAGTTCTTGACAGCAGCAACAATTTAGCCTTAACACAACCTTTTCTGTTTGTGAGTTCTGAAGCATATGTGGTTTCGTGGACCAAATGCTCACAGATGAAACCACTTTTTGAAACTCATATGGGTACAGATCTGGTTTAGGAACTGAATCAGATTCAGTTACTTTGATAGATAACTTTTACTAAGAGAGGAATATGTATAATATAATGCTGTTGTAGCTCTCCACCCTTTTTATCTATGGGTGGTTTTTTTTCTTACCATAGTAAGAAATCATAGTATCTGACCATGTTGGATGGTTAGCAGACAGTCTACAATTGCTTTGCTCCTCCTGCTCTGTTGATCATATCACATAATATTGGATATAAATATTTGACATTAGTAAGAGAGCACCTCAAAGTATCAATTTGCTATAAAGTATCTGTATAAAACCAGTAATGTAATCATCTGGTGATTTGAAAAATGGTATCAGTATTCTACAATATGTTCTTTAATTTTATATTTGAATCACAAAAAGCTGTTCATATGTCTAGCACAATGATGGGAGGGATGAAGTACCATAACTGAATCAGAACCACCCTGGAAAGATGAAATGGGTCCTAGGGAGGGATGTCTCCTGGATTTGGAACATAAGTAACCTGTTGGACTAGGTAAGTTTTTGAAGGCGCATGAGTATAGTGTACTCCCTTAGAGTCAATGGAAAAAACATTGAGGATAATCTGAGATCTGAATAATCAGGAGAAAGTATAAACCCATTTAGATCTGCTGAACTACCACAATCATGTTTATTGTATTTTAGATTTTATTGAATATATGTTAATATGGAATAATATCACCTTGCAATCTGTAGGACAAGTATTGTAAAAATATTTCAATATACCGTATATCTAGTAATCTTCTCCAGCTTTCTACATTCCAAGTAAATTCCAGGGATAACCCTCATGAGGCTTTTTAGAGGAGAAAGAATAAGCAGCCCAGGAGGCTTGCAAAATGATGGAATGATGGAGACATTCCGTATATAACAGAAAAACAATAAAAATCTAACGATAACAGCATCTTCTGCCCCCTCGCAATAGGGTTAAAAAATGTCATCTATTAAATCTGAAAGATCATGGATGCTCATGGCTTGTTTCAGTTTTTCTGATCTCTTGCCCTTCTATCCAGATCAGACTCTATAGAGCTGACATTAGAGTGCAATTCATTTATTTATTCATTTTTTACAGCAGCTGTCTAGGTGACTCTGGGCAGTTTACATCATGATAAAACCATATACTCACATGAATAAAAGCATAGATTAAAAACAGAATTGAGAACATGTGAAAACTTACAAATAAAAATAGGAGTTAAAAATTCAAAAAGGCTAAAAAGGTTAACAAGGCTGCAGGAGTGTCGTCAAGCCTCCAACCATCTCCATTACATTACACTCTTAGACTCACTGTCAGTTCTGCCTCATCTTGAACCTTTAAGCAAGATCAAGCCTTGACTCCATTTGTTGAGAAAGGTACAGTATAGTTTATTAAAGGTCAAGTGAAATACAGTAAAGCAGGGGTCTTCAAACTTGGCTTTTTTATGACTTGTGGACTTCAACTCCCAGAATTCCTCAGCCAGGCAGACTGGCTGAGGAATTCTGGGAGTTGAAGTCCACAACCCCTGCAGTAAAGCAAAGCCAGAACTGAAATTCCCATGCCAAAATCCCAAGTATAACTCCCCCCGCCCCTTAGGCACTTCCCATTTCTGGTCCCATCTCCCCATCTTTCAATTAATTTCAAAGGAGATATTTTGAAACGGTCCCTTGGGTTGTAGGTTGGCTTTCAGCTGCATTCTTCTCACAGTAGAGCAACCTTGAAATGCTGTCTCAAAGAGGAACACTTATTCCCAAAATCTTTCACTTCCCTTCCACCCTCTCCCTAGGATCCATGGCAGACTGGTACCAAGTGATGCAGAGTGCAGGTGCAAAGTGGCAGTTCTGACATATTCACATGCCAATGGGCAAAGCCATGTCTTAACATTCTTCTGAAAAACTGGAAGTGGGATAAGATGTTTTGGGGGGAGAACACAGCTAAGAAGTTCACATCTGTTGAAATTCCTTGACCGATGGGAATCACAGCAGGCCCTCCATGTTTGACCAGCTGGGATGAGTCAATGTAATTGGAATGAAACAGTTCCTCAGGTATCATCCTTTAAGGTGAAATACTATGTACAATTGAGGGCAATAGAAGAAGGGGACGACAGAGAATGAGATGGCTGGATGGAGTCACTGAAGCAGTAGGTGTGAACTTAAATGGACTCCAGAAAATGGTAGAGGACAGGAAGACCTGGAGGAACGTTGTCCATGGGGTCGCGATGGGTCGGACACAACTTCGCAATTAACAACAACAACAACTATGTACATCAAGGTCACATCTCTGATGTAGATTTATAGGGTAGACTGGTGGGGAGGGCTATTAAAAATGAATTCTATTAATAAGATGATGTCCTCAAGCAGAATTCAGTTAAGCTTTTATATACTTCATATTATATCTGAGCAAATATAGTTGGAACAGCCATTCAGCTTTTATCACTCAGAAAATAATGGCAGTAGTTTATGTGTGGTCTGAGTATTAAAGTGAACAATAGTTTTAATAAACCGGGGAGTGGGAGATGGCATCTGTAGGACAAAAAGCTTCTATAAGTGGGAATACTATTTTAATTAAAGCAATGTTTAGAACTCTTTTTGTTTTAAGGAAAAACCTCACCGTTTGTACAAAGACAATACAAAACAGATTGGAGTACGCAGAGATAAAGTAAATGGCGTAGGAGAGTCATCTGTAGTGCGCAGGTTCCACTTGATAGCAATTCAGTTTGCTTACTGTTATATCTGTAATCTAGATATACCATCCTGACGGGCATCTCCCTCCTTGATAGTGAAGCCAACGTGCCTCAGCCTTAGCACAGAATGATAACATTTCACTTTTCTGTCAGGGAATTTTCTAGGATGTGTTGCCACATAACTGCATTATGTTTCATTACAAGCCACTCTACTATATAAATTCGACTTGATCAGCTGCATTGGAGAAAAATCCCCTCTATGGCAGGGGTGTCAAACTCGCAACGTCACGTGACACGTCACGTGACTTTTTCTCCATTGCCGGCAATGGGGTGGGCGTGGCTTTGGCATGATGAAAACGGCCTGCACACCGGCAGTTTGACACCCCTGCTTCTGATTCCAAGGGACAGAGAACACTTGGTTTTGTTATGCATTTTAACTATAGCATTTTGAAAACAATGTGCCCCTTAATAACTGAAAAAGGATCTGGAGGCATTTTAAAAACAGATAAACATATCAGTCCTTCAGATGTTCCAAGTCTTTTTGTCTCCTTTGCTGCAAGAGACCTAAGTGGCTATTTCTCTTGAAAAAATGGTTAAGAGTTTCTTTAGACTCCTTTCCTTCCAAGGCACAATCTAAAGCACTGAGGCTTGAGCTCCCCGGATGTCTTAAATTACAATACAGTATATTCTATCTGCCTATCAAGCTTAGGCCCTAACCTGTTTTGGCTCCAAACACCTGGGTGACTATCAGATGACAACAAAGATGCTATGACATGTTGCTGCCATTTAACAATCCTCTTAATTTTTACAGTCTGGATGTTGTTGTTTGTTAGTTGAGAAGTCGTGTTCGACCCATCGTGACCCCATGGACAATGTCCCCTTCTTCTATTGCCCTCAATCTTTCCCAACATTAGGCTCTTCTCCAGTGAGTCCTTCCTTCTCATTAGGTGGCCAAAGTATTTGATCTGGCCTTCTAAAGAGCAGTCGGGGTTGATCTCCTCTAGGATTGACTAGTTTGATCACCTTGCAGTCCAGGGGACTTGCAGGAATCTTCTCCAGCACCATAGTTCAAAGGCCTTAATTCTTTGGCATCATTCAAAGGCCTTAATTCTTATGGTTCAACTTTCACAGCCATACATTGCAACTGGAAAGACCATAGCCTTGACTGTACGTACTTTTGCTGGCAGAAAGGCAGGGCTAGATGAATCAAAAGCTGGAATTAAGATAAGAGGTCCCCAACCTTTGGGGCACCAGGGACCGGTTCTGTGGAGAGAGATTTTTCTGCTGACCGGAGAGTGCGTGGTTTTGTGTGCTGCCTGCATCTAGTGGATGGGGCTTTGCTTGTTTATGTGGACCGGTTGCTAGCATGCCGTGGCCTGGTACTGGTCCACGGATCGGGGGTTGGGGACCCCCGGTCTAGATCATCTAAAGCAAGCTTTGTCTTTCTTAGAAATGAAACATGATATGTTGTGTCTTTGTTTCACTTTTGTGAAGAAAACTGGCTTTGGACATTATAGATACTGTGGTGGGATGCAATTTATCATGCTGTTTTTATTAAATCTGGTTTTCTTTTCAGATACCGAATATTTGTTTGACTGTTCTTAGTTTCTCTTAGATTGAAAGGGATCAGAAAAATGAAAGATGGCGGCTAAAACTGCACGGTTAAAGCCCTACCCCTTTAGACAGAATGCATATAAAACAGGAAGGTTTCCATCGTATGGTATGGGCACCCTCTAAGCTTTTTGACACCCTGCTTAGGGATTATTCCAGCTCATTAGGATTATTGTTGTAGGAGGGAAAAATAGGAAGAAAGAGCACCTGAATGAAATTAGGGTATCAATCAATCAATCAATCAACCAATCTCTGTCTCTCTGCCTTTGTCTTTCTCTTTCTCTTTCTCTGTGTATGTGTTTGTATATATACTCCTTTCCTTTCCTTTCCTTTCCTTTCCTTTCCTTTCCTTTCCTTTCCTTTCCTTTCCTTTCCATCCCCATCCCCATCCCCATCCCCATCCCCAGCCCCATCCCCAGCCCCAGCCCCAGCCCCATCCCTTCCTTCATAAGAAAGACAGTTGCAGAATGTCTTCAAAATGCTCAAGGAGTTTGGTAAGTGAACTTGGTGGCAGTGCCAAGTGTCCTATTTCATTTACATCTAACGTTCATGACCTGTCAGGGTAATTTCTTAGGTGATTCCAGCTTGCTGATGCCTTTTCTACTTATCTAGATTGTTTCCAGGGAAACCCTGCTTTTTGATTGTTTCATTCACGACCCTGTTTCTAGAAATCTAATATAGCAATATATTTCTTGACCTGGAGCCAAGGATGCCATTATAGAATCTGATTGATGTGTGCGCACACGTGTTGAATTTAGCAAGGGCCAAGCATATTTCCTTGATCAATTTGTTGCATTTTATGTTTCATAGTAACTTTACTTTACAGGGCTAACAAGGTTTGGACGATAAACCATCACATTTCACTACCTTGCTGCTATTTATAGTGGCTACGTAAATATATAGAAGTGTGGAAAGCAATTGACATTTCAACCAATGCTGCGGAGACAGGAGAACAGGTTATTGTCATTTCTACAAAATAACAAAAAGGCTTCATATTCTCAAGAGAGGAAGCCAAAGGCCACTGGAGTAACAAAAAAATGAACAGCAGAAGCAAAACTTCAAAAACTGAAGGCAAGATCAGATCATTGCAGTTGTATTGATTTTTAAAACTGGAATAATTCCTAGAATTAACTAAAAAGGTTGGTCTCCAAAACATAGCATGGACATTCAAAGTTACTAACTGGAAGTATCTGAGCCTAAATAAATTTAATGTCATATTTTAGTGCCTAAAAAGGAATACTATTATAAGAAGATTATAGGAGATAGCAAGCAGAGGTCTAACAGGAAAAAAAAATCAGATTCTGGCTGTAATTGCCATTGGCTTCTATACAGAGCCAATTTTGTATTGTGGTTATGGCATCGTGCCAGAAATTGGGAAATCATACATTCTAATTCAGTCCTTCCTTGGGCACGAAGCCACCTAGATAATCTTGGGAGAGCCTATATCTTGTATTATTATAAAATAATATATGTAAAAAGAGATCAAACAAAGAATGACAGTCTCAATCCAATTCTCCTTCAACCTGCATTTAAGAGAACATTTACATGTTCTACCCATCCAAATTTCAAGAACAAGCATTGGATACACTGCCAACAGACAGGAAAAATATAAGAAGCCACTATATTTAATTAAAAGAGACAAATTATTTAATGCCTTATAGTGGTTAACACTTCTTTGGGGAAAATATTATTAGTCTGAGCACCTAAACAGTAAAAGCACTGTCCTAGCAAATGTTCTGTAGGGTGGCAGCTTTTTCCATCATTAGTGACATAAAATTTCAGCCAGTGAAGCCACCAATCACTATGTGGAAGTCAGCATAGCATATTTCTGTTTCTGATATTATGGGATAAGAATGATAATATGAATAACAAGATTTAGGAGAACAGAATTTCTTCCTTGATTGTGGAACAACAGAAAACCATGACTGTGTATCTGCTTTGATGTCTGTGATGTATTGGCATTCTTGGCCATTAATCAGAAATGTCTTGGAAGTGAAAACTGAGATGCTTAGTGTCACCTTCTAGGTGATTTTCTTTAGCTAAAATATATGTGAAATTTCCTAGCGGCGAGAGCAATCACCTAATGGAATAGCTTGCCTTCAGAAATTGTGGATGCTCCATCACTAGAGGCTTTCAGAAAGAGAGTGGACAACCATTTGTCTGAAATGGTATAGAGCAGGGGTAGGCAATCTTGGTTCTTTTATGAGTTGTGGACTTCAACTCCCAGAATTCCTGAGCCTGCCATGCTGAGGGGAAAGGGAGAGGTTTCCAAGCTGAGCCATGCTGGCTCAGGAATTCTGGGAGTTGAAGTCCACGAGTCATAAAAGAGCCAAGGTTTCCTACCCCTGGTATAGAGTCTTCTGCTCGAGCACTGGATTGGACTAGAAGACCTTCCAACTTTATTATTCATAGCACAGATCAGAATCAAAGCACATGATAAGTGGAAGCTGAATCATTACTTTCCAGCCAGCTCCTTGAATTGATGGCAACTCATCAAAGCCATTGCCGCCAATAATCTTCATTTGCCTGTGAATTGGATTTGCACATAGAAGAAAGAGTTCAACTTATGTTCTGTTCTGAATTAGGACTTTAGTTTTGCTTAAAGACTACATTGGACCAGTGCTTTTTTTTGTCATAGAACACACCGGAACAGAGTTCTGGCACCTTTTTTCGACGGATTTTCCAAGTTTTAAAAGTAACTTTTGAAAATTTGATGTTTGGTCCATGTGGACTTGAATCGCCCTGTCGAGTGAAGCAGGTTGGCAGCAAAATAATTAAAACAGTGCATGAGGGCTGCTTGTGTGTTGGTGTGTGGTTGCACACTGAGTGCTTACTGTGGGCAGCAGTATGTTTCGTTACACAACTGACGTGTGTGGGTGTTTGTACAGTGATTGACTACATGTGAAAGGTAAATAAAAGATTAATAAGATGTGAGTTCCAGCACCCTTTTTTCTTAAAAAAAAAAAAAAGCACTGCATTGGACAATAGTAAAATGATGTCTCCTTCAAGTCAAACTTGTATCTTTGTGAGTTCATGAGCAAATTCACATAGATATTTAAGGAGATCTTTGGAAGTGCTTTACTGTTACCTTTTCCTGGAATAGTCTTTTGACTCCCAATACATGTACAGCCTTGCTGTCACGTGGATTTCTCCTTTTTAGTCATTAACTTGACAGTTCTTCTTACTTTCAAAATCCAGTCAAGATTAGCCAGCTGCTTCCACCTGCTGGGCCCTTAGGGAACTGAACTGCCTGATGCTTATTTCATATATTTGATTCTGAGACAGAGGGACCTGCTTTCTGTCTTCCAGTTTGTTTTGACCCATTATTAAAAAGATATTGTAATATAAATTTGATCTTATCAAAACTTGTGTAAAGAGAAATCAGTATTTTTAAAGCCATTGCCTGTAATCTCTTCTGTCAACTGCTTTCCAGATGTGATGGACATCATTTCTTAAAAGTTCTAGCCACGCTTTTAATTTTGAAAGTTTTTTAAGCTGCGGAAAGCTGGTTTAAAGGTTTTATCATATATATTCTTTTCAACTTTCAAACTTTTACAGTACCCAATATTTTTAGACAAATTAATGTTTTAAGGACTGTGTACTTTTCTTACAGGAAAACTAGCAAGTAAAGTTTGATTAAAGCATTTTAAGAAGCATCATTCTGGAAGAATAACTGCAAAAATGTACCACAATAAGAGCAACATTTTCTTTAGGAGAAGGTTTGGTAAATTATATGATTAAAAAGAAAAAAAGAGGGAGAAACTGAAAACTAAAATAGGATCTATTTGAGAATAAAAGCCATTCAACTAGATTAATCTGAAATTGGCCATACTTGATAGTTTTTCTCTTGTGTCTGAACAAATGCAGAGGTTTTTTTTTTTAAAAAAATCCTTGTTTTGATCTTGTGGGCTACTAAACTGTTATTTGTATATCAAGGAAGTTCAAACAGGTACTGATTGTAGGAACTGCTGATAATATAATTTTGGGGGGCATAAGTATTTTCCCTTCTAAAATCCTTTGCATTCCTACATGAAAAAAATGAACGTGGTCATGTGACCTATTTTATAGCCCTTTAGTAGAACTGATGCCAATGGAAAGTTTTTGCTTTAAGAGCATCCTTTATTTCAGCTTTTTCCAACTGGGCATGTTTTATATTTTTATATTTTATATTTTTTATATTTCTTCAGCTGCAAGAAAGTGATATGAATATAAATTGGATTACTGGACAATTCTAGGTCAGAAAAAACTACTTTAGTTGTGCAACTACGTAGAGGTGGGGGCCAGGTAGAGGTCGTGTGCAGCAAACTGCCCTTCCAACACCTGTGTGCCTCTTCTCTCTACATTATCTCATCCCTACACATCACCATGGCAATGTGGAAAAGTACCCCAGGCTGGTACAATGACCTCACCTGCCTGATATCAGCTAGCTTACCCAACAGGATGTTACAGCCAACTGCTCTCTGTTTTGGGCTCTGGCTTCTATATTCTTAAGGATTGGTAAGGAGTTTAACCAATGAAATGCTATTGCCATGTTAAACTTTTGCTGCTTGTAAAACTGTATAAAAGAATAAATGCTGTGAAGATGGGCAGCCATATTTGCACCCTGCAATGACTGAGCACTGATTACTACACAACTATGGTTGTTTTGGGACAAACAGATCACTTGATGTCTTCTATTACACATTCAAATATAATGTGTAAGATTTAAGTATGGTAGTAAAAAGTTAGCTATATGTTTTGACCTGATTTGGCACTTTTTATCCACTTGCTGAGTTCTTCCTGAGGATCTGGCATAGGCAAATGTTGCCATTTGATGGTGTTAAATGTATCATTATAGGATGTACATTGTTCTAAATAAAGCTACTTTTTGAAATTGACTGATAATGATTTTTGTCAATGCCAATGGTGTTCAGGTAGTGCTCCAGTTGTTTTGGAACTGCATCAAAGGCAGCTATTACTACTGGTACTATTTCCTTTCTTTTGTCACAGTTGTTCTATCTGCAGGTCTTGTGATTTTCTCCTGTTCTTTCTCTTCTCTTCGACTATCTTCAGGTACTGCCATGTCCACTGTCCACACATTTATGTCATTCTTATTGACAATTGTTAAGCCTGGGGTGTTATGAGGCAGGTACTTATCTGAATTCTAGAGTCCCGGAGCACTTTGGTGGCTTCATTTTGTATTATTTTATTTATTTTATGGTCCCACCAGTTCCTGCTGGAAGGAAATGTATTTCTTGCAGATATTGCCATGCACCATTGTTGCTAATTTGTCATCCTGCTGTTGTAGTCAATCTATGCGATCTTTTTCAATAGCCAAGCAGGTGATCCACTGTTTCTTCAGCTTCTTTGCAGAGGCAGCATTTATTATCTGATCTGTTTTCTCAATTCTGGCTCTGTTTGCATTCATTCTTAAGACTTGGACTTGTGCAGTTAAAATTAGCTCCTCTGTCTCTTTCTTCAATTTTCATCCTCTTAGCCCTTGCCAGGTTTTGTATTTATCTATTTCGTCTGCTATTTTTTGTTAACGTATTGACCATGTAATACTTTGCCTTGCCATGTGTCATTTCTGTTCTTCATTGCATCTTTCTTGTAGGCCATTTTGGTCTCAGTAAGCTTTCATAGTATACTAGCTTCAGTGTATTTTCTTCACTGTCCTTCAGATATTTTTATATTGCCCCTTTTTCTTCTTCAACTAGTTGGTGTACTTGTAATATTCTACATCCACCTATCTCCTTGGTAAGTAAAATCTGTCAGCATCACTGTATGGATGAAAGGCATGATTCATTTTCATTATTTTTCTGATCTTCCTGTCCAGGGCTTTTTGTTCTGCCTAAGTCCAGTTCACTATTCCAGCAGGATATCTAATGACTGGAATTGCCCAGGTGTTAATTGTCTTGATGGGTTTTGACATTAAAATCTTTACTGTCATGATGTATTCATGTCTAATCATCTTCTTGACTTCAGTGTGCTTGATGTTTTCAGCTTGAGGGATACTTAGCTCTTCGTAGTGATTGTCTTCATTCAGACTCTTGATGTCATTTCCATGAGGCTTCTTGATTCCTTCAGTTTTCACTATTTTCCATTGTTGATGTTAAATATGATACATTTGTCCAGTCCAAACTCCATTATAATATCTTGCCTACATATTTGGAAAGCGTTGAGCTGTGATTCCATTTCACAGGGTGTTTTCCATACAGCTTCAGATCATTCACTTAAAGGAGATAGGATAGTCTGCCAGTTGTTTTCGATGCTTTCTATTCATGGTCTGACTTGCTCAGTATTGTTGACAAAGGAATCAGTGCAATAACAAACAGTAGAGGTGATAGTGTTAATTAACTTAAGATAATTTGGAAAAAAGAAACAGGCCAGCATACTCTACAACTCTGAAACTCTTTATTTTAGCAATTCCATATGGGAAACAAAAGGAAGATGGCTAAAACCTCATGAAATGTATCTGTTTTGCAAGATTTGAGGCAATTATTTTTGGCATCTAAAATAATCCTTGTAAAGACTGCTCCAATAAATTACAAATTTGTATCTTATTTTGGAGTTTTCAATTTCCTTTTCATTGTGAGGATTGGGAGGCTATCATTGAATAAGCCGCATTGAATTAATCCAGAATGATTTAGTGAATTTACAATAATATTTCACCCATGATGATGATGATGATGATGCTATCCATTCAGCGATGTCCAGTTCTTGGTGATTCTATGGGTTGGGTCTCTCCACATCTTCCAATCTTGCAATAATTCTTTGAGTTTTTCTGTGCTCTGGCTGGTGTCATCTTTGATGGAGCCAGCCACCATATTTTTTGATGGCCTGGTTTCTTTTACTGCTAACTCTTCCACACATAATTGTTTTCTTCAGTGAATTCCCCCACATGACATGCCAAAATAAACGAGACTCCACCTCTACTATTAAAGTATAAAACGTGTGGTTAAATATTACAAGGGGAAAGCTGGAAATGGCAGAACAGACATAAGTCTGTTCTGATAAAGAACTCTTGAATGTCCCACCCTGTCTGGAAACACATTTGAAAACTACAGAGCAGATCTGACTTTCTACCATTAAGATAGAGAAGATAGATAATAGATAAAAAGAAGCTTCATAGTATTTTTCTTCTGAAATGTCTCTTGTAAGAAAAAAAGCAGAAAAATTGTTTTCTGTTAGGGACCATGTCAAAATCAAATTTACACGGTTTGAAAGCAAAAAGCCCCATTTCCAACAACGCAGGGCTCACCCTTTGAATGAGAGTTTTAATGTTGCTGATAAAATTCAAGTGTAAATTTGTCTACAAGTTCAGCATTATTTTAGCTGGATGAGAAAGAGACGTCACAAGAAAATTAACTTTTATTAGGCTGCCCCCACCAATAAATTGTTTTTTAGTCATTTTCTGTCAAAGCAGAGAAATCAATAGCGGCACACTGAAAGAGCCCAGATTGGTTTGAAGCTTCTCCAGTATCCAAGCAGTCAACTATGATGTATTTAATTCATGCAGCACTTATTACTTTCAAGATTTGCTTGTCAACAGGAAAAAATACGGAGGTAAAATGCAATCAAGCAGGACTGAATAGAACAGACAAATCTTTCAGCATGTTTATTCCCTATGGTTTAGATTACCTTTCCTTTGTCCTTGTTCTTGTACTTTTCCACCAGTTACATTAGTAAAATAGGATCAACACATAAAATACAGCTGCTTTTTATGTGATCATATTAGGTTTCCAAAATGGGAATACTGTACTTGATTTGAGAACAGAATTTTAACACAGAGCTGTGTCACATTCTCTTTTTCCCACCTCAGTAAAACTGCTCCCTTAACCTCTGCGATTGCTCCTGAATATGATAGAAGAGCACAAACTTTTTCCATTTAAATAGAAAATTATGGCTCTTGACTGAACATCAGGTGGCAGATTATCTAGGACCTTTGCACACATTCATCTAATGAACCAACTGCTCAATTTCCTGCATGGGGAGGAAGCTCATGCTTACAGCTTAAGTCTCTGGAATATTGCAGTCTACAGTATGTATTGGTCCACAGTGAGATGGTGCAACCAGTATGAGTATACCTTGATAGGCCCATACGACATCATTACTACCTGAGCTGTGATGATTGGCTCAGGATAACTACAGGATAACTATCCTGTAGGTGTTTTTCAAAGTACAGCATCTGATAATTATTTTTAAAATCCTTCATGGCTTAGAGATTAGTTATTTGCAAGATTGCTTCTCTTCTATTGTCTCTGCCCATCTGATAAGATCCAGCGGGATCAGCATGCTCTGAAGAAATATAATCTTATGGATTCCAGAGGTCTGTCCTTTTTGTTACTTGCCCATACGGAGACAGCAAGTGATATAAGATAAAAGAGTGTTGCATTCTTTCCCTTTTCTTATTCAACCTGTATGCCAAAATAATCATTAGGAAGCTAGATCTTGAAGAATCAAAAATTGGGGTAAAGATTTGTGAAAGAAACATCAACAATCTTCAATATGCTGACGATACAACTCTCCTTTCAGAAACCGAAGAAGGCCTGGAACATCTGACCAAGAAAATCAAAGAAGGTGAGAATTTTGATCTCCTTCTAAACATCAAAAAGACCAAGCCCATGACCACCGCAAGGAAGGGAAACACCAAAATAGAAACTGACGGTGAAGAGATAGAATGGGTGGAAAAATTCACTTTCCTAGGATTGCAGATAGCTCAAAGCAAGGAATGCAGCACAGAAATAAAACGTTGGATCGCACTGGGTCATATAGCAAGGATGTACATGAGCCAAATATTAAAAGCAAGGATATCAGCCTGGCAACTATATGTAGGTTAGTTTGCTCTATTGTGTTCCCCATAGTTACCTATGGTTGTAAAAGTTGGACCTTAAAAAAGCAAGATGGGGAAAAATTGACTCGTTTGAGCTCTGGTGCTGGAGGAGGCTCCCGTACATTCTTGGGACAGCAAGGCAAGTACTAGAGTACATAGTGCCAGATAAGTCACTAGAAGGCACAAATCACCAAACATAGTTTCACTTATTTTAGCCATGTGATGGCAGGAATTCACTGGAGAAAGCAATTATGTTTGGAAGAGTTAGTGGTAAAAGGAAGCCAGGCTGCTAGATGCCATCAAAGCTGACACCAACCAGAGCATAGAACAGTGATGGTGAACCTTTTAAAGACCGAGTGCCCCGCCCCAGCTCCACCCCCCTGTCCCACCCTCCACTCTGCTCCCCATCCTCCGCCCCGCCTGCCCACAGGACCACTCACCACCTCCAGGGCCCGCTGCAGATCGCCCAGACAGCCCAGCAGTGCTATGGCAGCCACACCTCTGCCCATGCCCTGCAGCATCAACTGCATGATGGGGTGTGAGGACAGAGTCTTGTCTACACTGCCTGGCTGCCATGTCCTTGGCTGCGCTGCTCGGTGTGGGCCACGCTCGAGGGCGACTCTTTTTCAGGGGGGCTGCTGGAGAGGAGGGGGTCATGGAGGGAGGCAAGGCTGGGGCAATGGCACGTGTGCCCACAGAGAGGGCTCCTCCAAGTGCCGCCTCTGGCACCCATGCCATAGGTTCACCACCACTGGCACAGAACAATTCAAAGAAGTAATGCAAAATCAGAAGTCATGGGAAACCTGGCCCAAAGAATTGCCAGGAGTTGGACATGACTGAATTGATTCGTCATTGTTATCGTCATCACAATCATCTATAAGTAGACATGATTGAATGGATATCAATATCATCATCCTCATCCATCACCATCATCATCATCCATCCATCATCATCATCATCATGATGTGTTCATTTCCTTAGTCACATTGCTAAAGAGCTTATCACAAATGCAGGTTTTGTCCATGTTCCTTCTCTGTTCTGTCAAGACAGTTGTGGGTATAGAGATAGCATACTATATTTCTTAGACCCACCTGAATCAATACCCCAGTTGGTCTCACATATACCAATTAATTGTCTTAATAGGAAGAGGGAGATAGCAAAGAGGAAGGGAAGAGTTTTCTATCCACGATGAAAATTTTTCTTTCAGTTTGGTTGAACTTATAACATTAATTCAACTCATATACGGTATAACTTTCTGACATCAATGAGTTTATTAAATATATGGTCTGCAAGCCCTTGCTGGGACATTTCTACAGATGCATGGGCCATTTCACCAGAGAAAATACATTTAGTATGTCAGTAGTGAACAGGCACCAGATGCTGAGAAACAAGCAGCCAGTTTTGTTCCCAGTAGCGCCTGCAATTGTTTTGCTCTCAGCTGCATAATTTTCATGGAAAGGGTTGTGCTGTTGTTGCTTTGGTTTGGCAGAATATTAATCTGCTGATGATTTCAAAAGGCGAACTTTAAAATGTATTGTTATACTTCCCACCCTTGCCCACTTTTCTTTTGAACAAAAGGAAAATGTGATGATTGATGCATATTCACTGAGAAGCATATATCTTTCCCTGGAGTACTCAGAAACAAGCATTAAGCTGTGGGAATGAAATGAAGCGGAAATGAAAGAGTGCAGCATTTAGTCACATTCTAAAGAATACAAAAAATAAAATAAAAAGGAGGGGCAGAAAAAAATAATTGAATATATCTGAATGGTTAAAAAGGATAGCAAAGCAGGGAAAAATCTGACATTTAAACCCAAATTCTTAGCTGCTGCCCATGGCAACTTCAGTGATGAATTGAAGAAAGAAACCCTCTTTGACTGCTTTCTAGATAACTTCCACCCTGACAATCCTGGCAGATCCCCAGTCCTTTGAGGATGTTGCAGGACCTCTATAAAGCCCCCCAAAAATAACAGAATGCTGATTTCTGGTGGGAGAGCAATGCTTGGGAGCTGTTGTCTGGTCACACTTCCACACATCTCAGTAGGTTGAGCATCAGGGCAGGTTTCCCATTGTGAAATTCAGGAATTTCTAAGCATTGACTAGCAACACTATCACTACAGTGTTTTTTTACACTGACTTCAGTATTAAATAACATTTATGTAGAGGAAACCGTCTGCAGTCATTCAGCCTAGCTCAGCATGTGGCATTCACGCTTTCTAAATCTAAACAGGGTTCCCATCTGTCCTAGTTTGCAACAGTTTCAATCGAAGGAATGTGATGCAGAGAAAGGATGTGCAAGTCTATACCTCTATTTGCAGTGCTGTGCCAAATAGGCGTTTCAATTTCAATTTTATCAGTATGCGTATAAAGCAGCTTCCAAGCACTGGCCCTTGTAGTTCATTAAGCCCACTTAGGACAAAGGCAAAGGACAGCACTGCCCTGAACTCCTCCATTTGGCAGTTCTCAAAACTTTTCTGACCTTCAAATTTTAGTACAGGTAGTTCTCGACTTAGGAGCACAATTGAGTCCTACCCAATTTTACAGATATTTTTTTTTTTGTTGCCAGTTGTTAAGTTGCACGCGGTTACGAAGTTGAAGTTTCCCTATTGACTTTGCTTGTTGGAAGCCAGGTTGCAAATAGCAAGCATGTGATCTTGGGCTATTTCAATGGTTGTAAAAAACATGCGGATGGCCAAGTGCCCGAATTTTGACCATGTGACCGTGGGGATGCTCAATGGTTGTATGTGTGAGGACCAATTGTATATTTTTTCAATGCCATTGTAACTTTGAGCGGTCACTACCTTGGGGTACCATTGTTTTCTGTCAGGCAGCTTTTTGAAATCAATGAAAACTGTTGATGAAAGACTGCTCTCAAGTCATTAAATCCAAAGCTTGCCCACGTTAGCATTAACATTTCTTTTCTTTCTGATCCATTGCATTATGATTACAGTTCCTTATGTCTTTTGTTCAGAGGCTCATTAGAAATATTTCTTACAGAAAGTAATGTCTAAATGATGTATATAACAATTTTCTAGATTAGAACATTGACTCCTAATACTGTAGAGCCAAACCTTTTGCTGTTGGCTAAAATCAATGGAGGATTTTTCAGGTAAGAAAAGTTTTGAATGGTGGTGAATGTTATTTGCTTACATTTGGTCCTTTGCAATACACAATCACACTGTTATAATGGGATCAAAAATTCCTTTTTGGAAACATCTGCTCACAACTAAGTATAGGTAGTCCTTGACTTACAAGAGTTTGTTTAGTGACTGTTTAAAGTTGCGACGATACTGAAAAAAGTGATTTATAACTATTTTTCACATTATGATCATTGCAGCATCCCCATGGTCAATTGATTTACATCTACATACATGAACCGTGATGGCACAGTGGTTAGAATGCAGTACTTGCAGGCTACTTCTACAGTAGTGGCCAAAATTGTGGAAACCTTTTGGGAAAAGTGTACAGTAGAAATGCTACCTTTGGTTAGGTTTCCACCAATTTTTCTTCTAATTTCTGTATAACTGTAACCTTGTTCACTTAATAATACTATTTTACATTGATTTCTGGGCAACCAGTCAACTCTTTGCACCACTACTTTAATTTTATTATGTTTTACAAGCTCACTAAATGAAAGAACACAAAAAAACCCAACCAACTTGATAGCGATCACATAACACAATGACAAATGTCCTCCTCTCAGCTTCAATACATGACATCAATAACTGAATCCTGCAGTGATCTGATTGGCTCATTGCCAAAACAAGATGACACCTATTGGCTCTCAAAACACTCACCCTCATTGGCTACAATCAGAGGAAGGAAAGCTACCTGATATCAACCTAAGCAAGTTGTGCTTCCTTTTTCTGGTTATTTGGCTATAACTTTTCATAGAATACAGCACAGATAATTGAACAAACTTTGTTGCATTACATTCTTGATTAAATTATCTTTCCACTGATATATAATTTAATGGTACTACTCCCCCCAAAAAGTGGTGTGTTATTAGCCATCCAACCTCAAAAATACACTTTTCCCAAAAGGTTTCCACAATTTTGGCCACTACTGTACTGACTGCCAGCTTCCAGCAGTTCGGCAGTTCGGTTGTGACTGGCTCAGATTGACTCAGCCTTTCATCCTTTTGAGGGTGGTAAAATGAGGACCCAGATTGTTGGGTGCAATATGCTGACTCTGTAAACCACTTAGAGAGGGCTATAAAGCACTGTGAAGCAGTATATAAGTCTAAGTGCTATTGCTACGGCTATCTGGAGGTTTGACAACTGGTTCATACTTATGAAGGTTGCAGCACCCTGGGGTCATGTGATCACCTTTTGCGACCATCTGACAAGAAAAGTCTATGAGGAAGCCAGATTCACTTAACAACCGCATTATTAATTTAACAACTAGAGCCATGGTGGCGAACCTATGACACGGGTGCCAGAGGCAGCACTCAGAGCCCTCTCTGTGGGCACGCGCGCCGTCGCCCCAGTCCTAGGCCTTCAGCTGGGTTTTATAAAACCTTGTCGCTTTAGGCCTCCGCCGCCGTGTGCAAAAAAAAAAAGGTTCAATCAATCAGTCAATTTCAACTTCTCGGGGGAAAAAAAAGATCTCGCCAAGTTGGAATTGATTGATTGAACTTTTTAGTCCCACCCAGTCTGCTGTTACCACTGCAGCCATGACCACTCAATGGGCCACATCCACCCAATGGGCCACACCCACCTAATGAGCCACACCCACCTAGCACCCGACGATGCATAAGTGGGTTTTGGGTTGCAGTTTGGGCACTCGGTTTCTAAAAGGTTCGCCATCACTGAACTAGAGTGATTCAATTAATAAATGTGGCAAGAAAATGGGACAAACTCACTCAACAAATTTCTCATTTAACAACATCAAGTTTGGGCTCAATTGTGGCTATAAGTTGAGAACCACCTGTACCCCAACACTCCTTGTCCTAGGAAAGCTGTGCCAAGGCTTCGATACATCATTAATTAATCACAATGAGAGCCCTGCTTTAGCCACAGCAGGCAATTGAAGCAGAGAGAATAATGTCCCTGGCAGATAATTCTGCCATGGAAAGCCTTGTCTTTTCCACCCATATTTTCCTTTTTTCCCCCTTTGAATTCTAGATATTAGAATCGTGCAGTGCTTGGAAATCAATATCCAAGATGTGCTTTGGAGCATGAAAAAGTGAAGTGTTGTGTCTGATGGTAACACCTTAGACTCTCTGAATCTTTTCCTAAGAAACTGCATGGCTGTCTTAAGGAGTTGCCGACAACTGCTGTGTTTGTTCTTTCATATGCCCCAAAACATCATTTGAAGTTGAAATGTTGCACAGCCCTACCATATGGGCAAAGTGCGTTAACTAACTGTTTTTAAATGTTCCAATTATATCATTGACTGAGTGGTGTTACTTTAATTCTGTGCACAGGTGGGTGTATAAGGCTCAGACTAACCTATGGGGGCTTAACTGATGGGAATAGTTGTAGCCAGACTCAGCCCGAGAGGGAGGAGTCAAAGGCATCAACAGTCATGA